>NC_054708.1:57733906-57891406 GCF_016097555.1 Gigantopelta aegis | reverse complement strand
AAGAGACAGACAGACAGACAGAGAAGAGAGACAGACAGACAGAGAGACATAGAGAAGATATAGAGAAGAGAGAGAGAGAGAGAGAGAGAGAGAGAGAGAGAGAGAGAGAGAGAGAGAGAGAGAGAGAGAGAGACAGACAGACAGACAGACAGACAGACAGAGAGACAGAGAGACCGAGACAGACAGAGAGAGAAAGACAGAAAGAGAAGAGACAGACAGACAGACAGAGAAGAGAGACAGACAGACAGAGAGAGAGAGAGAGAGAGAGAGAGAGAGAGAGAGAGAGAGAGAGAGAGAGAGAGAGAGAGAAAGAGACAGAGAGCGAGAGAGACAGAGAGACAGAGATGAAATAGAGATGGAAGAGAGAGCGAGAAGGGTCCGCATCCACTACATAGGTTACTCATACAACATAGCAGCAGGGGATTTGTACATGCAATTTCACACAGGCAGAACAGTACATACCACGGCCTTTCAAGTACAAGTCGCATGGCACTGATTGATGCGGTGGGATAACAGAGTCCATTGAGGACTGTCGATCCTGCTACCCATCGCACCTCAAGCGAGCGTTTTGCCACTGAGCTACATCCCGATCCCTGGTGATCCCACTGGATGCGAGAAGTTCCGTGGAGAATGTTTATTCATTAGAACACATAAACTTAATTACAAACAGCCGCAGAATGGCTTTTAAATATAGCTGCTTCTTTTTTTTTCTTTTTTAAATGTTTCTTTTGTATTTGGGGCGATTTATCCTCTGGTTATAGCCAAGGCAAAAGAGAAAAACAGAATAAAATATCTGTAACCGCTTGGCTAGACTCGTTTATAATTGGATGAAGATGAACTGAAAGGTCATTTCAGACGAACTGTACGACCTTTTTTTTCAATTTTATGCTTTTGACACCGAGGCAAATGAAAAGCTATTTCCAAATCCTTCCCAGCGATCTACAGGGACGCTTCCATAGATGTGACATTAACAAAGCAGCTAGTTACGCAACGGACGCACGGCAGCATTACTCAACATTGAAATCCCCCGCTGGCTCTTTAATGAGTAAACCGTATTGCAAAGCGCTCGGTCCAGCAACGGCTGCCACCAAATGCGATAAGAAATAATTTAGTCCCCTCAGTTGACACGGAACTATCGCTCGATCTAAAACACACCACCGACCAAGGCTATTACCTGCAGCTCTGATACAATCCCGGCTCTTGATTGGCCTGTGGCATCTGTGACAGCGGTTTGCGATTACCCCGTAATTGGTAAATTGGCTCCACAGATATACTGTAAGTCCGAATGAAAATAACCATTACATCTGCTTGCCCGTATTCCGTAGGCTGTTTTTCTCTTATTTCTTTGTGGGTTTTTTTTTTTTTTTTTTTTTTTTTTTTTTTTTTTTTTTTATAAACGTCTGTTTTACCTCAACTTAGAGCCTTTGATACTAACCACTGTTCCCAGTATACGACAGTTTATCCAATTGTTTCTTTTGCTGCTAATGGAAAAAATGTAGCAGGTTTCCTCTTTAAGACTATATGTCAAAATTACGACATGTTTGACATCCAATAGCTGATGATTAATTAATCGATGTGCTCCAATGGAATGAATGAATGAATAAATGTTTAACGACACCCCAGCACGAAAAATACATCGGCTATTGGGTGTCAAACTATGGTAATGCAAACAATGCTCCAATGGTGTGGAGTCGTTAAACAAAACAAACTCTCTCTCTCTCTCTCTCTCTCTCTCTCTCTCTCTCTCTCTCTCTCTCTCTCTCTCTCTCTCTCTCTCTCTCTCTCTCTCTCTCTCTCTTTTCCAGTATACGACAGTTTATTCAACCGTTTTTCACAAACGTTTATTTTATATAATAATTTATTGATTGAAAATTGCAGTCGCCATTATTGTACAATTTAAAGTTTGTAATTAGGAGAGGGCCTCGTATAGGTTGGATAACTAAATCTTGTGCCCAGTCATTTTGTATATTTACATTGCATGCAGCACAATGTGTTTTCAATAAAAACGACTGTGTCGTGTATGTGAATAATTACGGGTTGCTTCATTCAGTTAAAGTTTGTTTTGTTTAAAGACACCACTAGAGCACATTGATTTATTAATCGTCGGCTACTGAATGTTAAACATTTGGCAATTTTGACATATAGTCTTAGAGAGGAAACTCGCTACATTTTCCTATTAGTCTCAGTGGATCTTTTATATGCACCACAGACAGAATAGCACATACCACGGCTTTTGATATACCAGTCGTGGTGCACTGGCTGGAATGAGAAATAGCCCGACGGGGATCGATCCCAACTTGACCGCTCATCAATATAGCGCTTTACAACCGGGCTACGTCCCGCCCCGTCACTCAGTAAAAGACATGGAAGTAGAATTAATTTTAAAGATTGATTTAAAAAAAAAAAAAAAAAAAAAACCCAGAGGAAAACAGAGAAAAAAAAAAGCAAGACATTTTTATGTCATATTTGATTTTAGGTCCGGAATGCGGATAATTAATTTGTTGTTGGTCGATATTAATACTTTAAGAAATGAGAAAACTCTCTTTTTTTGTGAAAAGAGTATACATAGTACCATTATATAACTTTCGACTGCTCATTAGATATTGATGGCGTCCATAATCATGATAAAGGCTGCATTTCAGTGGGAAGATTAAGAAAGTTTATTCCAGCATAAATTTAATAACATTCCAGTTACGAATATTACGCTACATGTTGGCAGTGCATTGTTCTTAACGATTTTCGGAACTTCACTATATTTAATGAATTCAGCTTGGATCATATAATACAATAGGTCATGCAATTAAATATTGCTTACCTAAATAGAGTCAGATATCCAGAAGACTGGTATTTTTTTAATATGAGGCACACATTTTGCTCTCTGTATGAATAACTGAAAATAATACACAGAGGAGGATCTAGGGGGGACCATAGGCCCGCCTCCCCTAAACTTTGCGATAATTATAATTTTATTATACATGTATATTAATTTTAATTTTTACGATCCCCCTCTACACCTCATGTTACTGTCCCCCCCCCCCCCCCCCCCATGATTTTCTGGATCGGCCACTGATACATGTATTATGAATAATTAAAATTAAATAAATTCTGGTAAAAATCCATTCATCATTTGTTATAAAAGGTGCATTTCACCAACTCAGAATCTCTATGGAGACACTGCCAACATATTATGCGACTAAAGTGACTAAGTGCAATGTCAAACAGGCAGCAGGTGTTCGCGACGAAACATATGCCCTGAACGCATCCCAGAACGCATCTAAGAACTCAAGTTTGTAATTGGCAGTGCGATAAGTTACTTAAAATTTTGGCAAAAAATTTCATCGTCTAAAGACATGCGATAAACGTTCACAAAAAACCGACAGCCTGCAGCAAGGCACATTACTACATGCAAATCACATGTCGTGTCCAGACACGGTGGCTGAAATAGGCCTCTTGTGGGGGCAAAACGAGAAGTATTGTCGAAGGAATTAAAATCAGTGAGTAGAGTTTGTCAGTGTAAAGTCCACAGGATTTTCTTGTCATCGTTTGTTTTCAGATCCCCCGAGGTGCATACTGTAAACGTAATTCATTCATTTGCCATTAAAGAAGAATTTTGTTTACAAATTCTGGAAGAAAAAAAAGAATATTTGTTTAAAGATATCTATATCACATTTTAAATTACGGCTGCTGTATTTGGTGTCCAGAGTGAGATAAGAATCATGTTGCCACCATATAGGTTACTCCTATCGAATAGCAACCAGGGGTGTTTTATATGCAGTTTTCCATAGACAAGATGGGGGGGGGGGGGGCGTAGCTCAGTGGTACAGCGCTCGCCTAATGCGCAATCGATCTAAGATCGATTCCCGTCGGTGGGCCCATTGGGCTATTTCCACAACTGGTGTAACAAAGGTAGTGATGTACTATCCTGTCTGTGAGATGGCGCATATAGGGAAGAATTTAGCTCAGTCGGTTGAGCGTTCGCCTGAGGTGTTTACGTTGTAAGATCAAACCACATCGGTGGATCCATTCCACTGATTGGGTTTGTTCTCGTTCCAACCAGTGCACCACAACTGGTCAAAGGCCGTGGTATGTGCATTCCTGTCTGTGGGATGGTGCATATACAAGATCCATTGCTGCTAATGGAAAAATGTACCGGGTTTTCTCTGATGACTACGAGTCACAATTACCAAATGTTTGACATCCAATAGCCGTTGATTAAATAACCGATGTGTTCTAGTGGTTTCGTTAAACAGTCTTCTTTATTCAAAACTTATTGTGTTGCATATAATGTAAATATACAAAATAATTGGGCACAAGACTTAGTTTTCCAACTTACGAGGCCCTCTCCTAATTACAAAGATTTTCAGTCAATAAGTTATCATTGAAAGTAAACGTTTGAGAGAAACGACTGAATAAACTGTCGTATACTGGAAAAGAGAGAGAGAGAGTTTGTTTTGTTGAACGACAACATTAGAGCACATCGATTAATTAATCATCGGCTATTGGATGTCAAACATGTGGTAATTGTGACATATAGTCTTAAAGAGGAAACCAGCTACATTTTTCAATTAGCAGCAAGGGATCTTTCATATACACCATGCCACAGACAGGATAGCACATACCACGGCCTTTGAAATTACCAGTCGTGGTGCACGCGCATCACGCGCGCGCTTTACCACTGGGGGGGGGGGGGGGGGGGGGGGCGAGACGTAGTCCAGTGGTAAAGCGTTTGCTTGATGCGCGGTCAGTTTAGAATCGATCCTCGTCAGTGGGCCCATTGGGCTATTTCTCGCTCCACCACGACTGGTACATGATAAGGCCGTGATATGTGCTATCCTGTCTATGGGATGGTGCATATAAAAGATCCCTTGCTGCTAATGGAAAATAGTAGGCCATGAAGTAGCGACAGCGAGTTTCCTTCCTCAATATGTATGAGGTCCTTAACCATATGTCCGACGCCATATAACCGTAAATAAAATGTGCTGAGTGCGTCGTTAAATAAATCATTTCCTTCCTTTTCTGTCTGGGCCACGTATCGCCCCCCCCCCCCCCCCCCACACACACACACATTTGAAGCCATGCGGTACTGTTTGTTGCGGAAGAAAAACGTCAGATCCACTGAAGGTGATCCATCTTGAGATCCATCGCTCTTCACGCCCTTGACGGACTCATTCTCCGATGGCATTTTTTGCTCCGTCCCACCAAGCCTAATACTAGTGTTTCAAAGACCGTGGTATGTGCTGTCTTGTTTGTGGGAACGTGCATATAAAACCTTAGTGGTATGTTAAAAAGGTTCAGATCAGCATATAAAATATCCCTTGCTGCTAATGTAGCGGGTTTCCTCTGAGGACTACATGTCAGAATTACCAAAATGTCTAACATCCAATAGTCGACGATTAATAAATTAATGTGCTCTAGTAATGTCGTTAAACAAAACAAACTATTACTTTTCAGATCAGGGCCCCATTTTACATTAAATGCATAACTACCATATTGCAGCGTGATCATTCATTAATTCTTTCATTCTTTATTTATTTAGCTCAGACCATATCCATGGTACGTGAGATAAAATAAGCATAACATTGTATACATATTGATCAGGACACAACTCTTCCGTAATTTATATTGTTATTAATATATATATATATATATATATATATATATATATATATAATATCTTTAATCTACCTCGATCTTTCTGCTAAGTATGTTTGACGTGTAACTGATACAACCTGTACAAACTGAGAGATATTAAATCGATCAGAAATCAACACCATAGCTAATCATGACCTAAGAAGCACGAATTTTATTGTCGAGGACTGATTAACAAGCGTCACTTGATCCTAGAAGTTGTGTGAAATATTGAATATCACAGTGGGTGTTAGTCTAATCAAAAGATCGCTCTTTGTGGCGGCATTAAATATTTTAAGTTGGCTGGACTGATACTAATCATTAATCATGTGTTTATTATATGTATAATAGCTATTGACTTTAATTGCAGTATAACGTCTTTTCTAGTTGCGTTAATGACGCGACGGAGGTACACGCGGTGAGGGCCCACGTCAACGGGGCTATCATTTGCCCGATTTATCTTACTATCAGTGTCTGGCATATTGTTCCATATATGTTGATGAAGAGATCTGTTACACTGCAGAATTAATATTTCGTAGATTGGACTAATGTCCAGACAGTGACTGGCATTATACACATGCTGTATTGTATTGCTTGTAAAATATTCATATTGTAAAGTATTGGGAGAGGTCTTAATATAGGTTAATTAATGCATGTTGGCCAATAACCATACCTACATACATGCGTGCATACACGTACATACACATGCACAGACATGAACTAATTATAGCTAAGGTTAATTATTGTGACTTGCGATTAGATTTACGGCTGCTACACGTAGGTATTACAACCTTTCCACAAAGCAAGCGATTCACGTGGTCGCCTTTACCGCTATACACCCATGTACCAAAATGTCAATGCACACTATTACAAAATAGCATGGGCAACATCCAGCCCGATGCCTTACCATTAACAAATACAAATCGTTTTAATTCTTCCTTCATTTACTAGAAGTGAATATGTGAACCACAACATAACCCACAATTAAGAAATATATAATGAACTCTCACCCGGAAGTGAACTGTGTAGTGACATCTTATTAACGAAGCGATAATTGCCGAATGCTGAAGACTTTAGAGTGGTCTCCCATATTTTCATATGATAGCCTAAAGGTTGTATAGTACCAAAGAAGAGAGTTCCGTGTCAATGTTCGACGTGCAAATATTTACGGAGTAAAAGCAGCTGTGGGTGTGATTGGTAGTAATATGTGACATTGATTATCTGTGCAAATACTATTATCCATCAACAATAAATAAATACACTTTTATTTGTTATACAGTTGTTATCCAGTATATACCTGAGGTTGAAACTAATGCGGGGTACTCTCAAAAATGGAACTGCAATTTTCAGCAATAATGACGGTTGTTATTAAAAACATTAATTAAATCTCTTAAATGGTACGTGAGGGCCCCACCCCCATTTTCTTGCAGGTAGATTAGATGTGAGGTGCCACACTTTTTATTGCTGTACTTCCTGGGTATGTTGATACGCTGCTTATATTAATTTTATTAGTAAACGTTAACATTATCGGCAATAGGAATTGATTTGGTCTATTAGAACCTTTATTGTTGTGGGGTGGGGTTTTTTTTCGAACGCTGAGGTCTCGCTACACAGATATCATCTGCATTGAAATCCATGTTAAATTGCCCAACTTCAAATGACGATTGCCAATAGAACGGGTTCTCGTTGGCACTAACAACATATACCGTTGCGAACATACATTGTATAAGAATTAATTTTGACTGCAAAATTGAGAACATTTCCGTCTTCGTTTTTAGCTAGATGACTGCATCTGGCTGTAGTACCTGTCCGAACAGGTGGTTCAGATACCGATTCACACTGGCCGGCTCTTCCGCTATAGCTTGCACTCATGTCCCAACAAGTCAATGCACACTATTACAAAATAACTTAGGCAAACTTCATTGAAAAATACAACTTGTTTTAATTCTTCCCCAATTACTACATGTGAATATGTGAACGACAACATATGTCACAATTAGGAACTATTGTAGACCGTGATAAATGAACTCTCACCCGGATGTGAACCGTGTAGTGAGACCTGAGTTTTATAAAAATATGTTATGTGTACGTCCGGTCCATTTTAACACACATGACTTTGTACCGTTCTACGAAAATCATCAAATCATCATTTAACTGCTATTTGACATTAGTGGCTTACAATTGCCTTGTACCAATTGTGAATGTTTACCTTAATCCAAGATGACAGTAAGCTACACCGCGTCGTGGAACCGGCTGTCGAAGATAGAAAAAAGTTACATTCGCTATGATAGGTATTTACGACAACATTAGTGCTGAGATCGTTGTTTCGTGGAATGAGGACCTTATGCACTTAATGTGATCTCAGTGAAGACATATGAGGGTTTTTTTAAAAATACAAACATGTAGTTATATCATTTCCTTCACATGGTTACTTGATAGTGATTAGTGACAGAGAGGGAAGGAAAGAAGGAAAACTCTATTTACGTACCCATATCCACCGTAGGTTCAGGCACGTCCATCCTGGGCACGAGTTCTGATTTGCGCCAGATCTTCTTTCTAGGAGAGATACATCGGTGTAGTGGCCTTATATCTACCCACTGAGTCGTTAAAACTCACTCTGGGTGAGAGCTGGTACGTGGCTGCGAACCCAGTATCTATCAGCCTTATGTCCGATGGCTTAAACACTACACCATCGAGGCCGGCAATCTGGTTATTGAAGAATGACCTTTAGAATCAATCAGCTAAAGGGTATTGGTGTCAGTTCCAGACATTGTCATGTCAAAACAATTGAATACATCAAACTCAGTCGGGTCGATCTTTTAATTGCCAAGAGGAGGGGCGATGCCATGGCCTCACTAACCTTTAGAAATATGACTTTAAAGTCAATGCTTATATTATACAGATTTACTCTGGTGTCGACTTAGAGAAAGCGTTTACTGTAACTTGACATTTAGTGTTATTAATGTACACTTCAAGGAATGCATGTTTGACGACAATCGAGTGTAGTTTTGTTAGAGGTCGTTATGTGTTCAGTTTTAAAGAGTGTGACTGATGAGTGTTGGTGGAATGTCGTCGAAGTAAAACAGAAAAAAAGGAATATTGGTTTAACGATACCACAGCACATTTTACTCTGGCTATTTAGTGTCTACTATATTACTTTGGACACTTGATAGAGAGAGAGAGAGAGAGAGAGAGAGAGAGAGAGAGAGAGAGAGAGAGAGAGAGAGAGAGAGAGAGAGAGAGAGAGAGAGAGAGAGAGAGAGAGAGAGAGAGAGAGAGAGAGAGAGAGAGACATACAGTGAGGCAGAGAAAAAGAGAGAGATATATAGATAGACATATACAGAGACACAGCGAGAGTGAGTGAGTGAGTGGGTGAGTGAAATGAGTGAGGAGTGACATATAGAGGAGATAGAGATGGAGGGAGGAGGGACATATAGATCACTACCTATCCTATACACAGAATAGTTCTCATTTGACATTTGACATACCAGTCGTGTGGCCGTGGTTTCATTAGGAGGAACCCGATTAACCGAGGGCTGTCCATTTTCTTCGACCATCATATTTCAGACGATTACGCTACCATTCAGCAAAAAGAAAGAAATTGTTTATTTAACGACGCACTCAACATATTTTATAGACAGGTATATGGCGTCAGACATATGGTTAAGGACCACACAGATATTGAGAGAGGAAACCCGCTGTCGCCACTTCATGGGCTACTCTTTCGATTAGCAGCAAGGGATCTTTTATTTGCACCATCCCACAGACAGGGTAGTACATACCACGGCCTTTGATATACCAGTCGTGGTGCACTGGCTGGGACGAGAAATAGCCCAATGGGCCCACAGACGGGGATTGATCCCAGACCGACCTACCATTCAGCAACGCCACACACTTATTTGTGAAGCCATCAATATTCTGATGTATGATGTTGCTATTTGATGCTGCTGCTGCTGCTGATGATGATGATGATGTTGATGGTGGTAGTGGTGGTGGCGGCGGTGGTGGTGATGGTGATGGTGATGATGATGATAGTGATGGTGGTGGTGGTGGTGGTGGTGCTGCTGCTGTTGCTGATGGTGATGAGTGATGATGGTGGTGGTGGTGGTGGTGGTGGTGGTGATGATGATAATTATTATTATTGAGATGATGATGATGATGATGATAATAATGATGATGATGATGATAATGATGCCATAACTTATATTCATATTTATATATCCACATAAGATTCAAGTACAGTGCCCTGGGTGCAAAACTCACCAAACCAGAGGTTAATGGGTTTGGACGAGAGAAAAACATTTATTCTCCATTCTTACTGATTACCCGCAACGGTGTTTTATGTGCATTTTCCCACGGACAGCACAGTAAACTCCATGGCCTTTTATAAACCAGTCGTGGGTTGCAACTGGAAATTACCCATTAACTCTAAACACGGCGAGAGATCCTAGGATATATTGCTGCATCCCACTTCTGTTACTGGTTAAACAGCAGTACATACCAATCAGTTTAAAAGTACTTGCTGTTCGATATTAGGTATATGACGGGAAAAGACTACACGCTGTTGGGAATCGACCTCGTCATCGCTGCTGTCATACGATCACCAAACCGTTAGGCAATATCGACAGCTGTTAAGCAAGCCTTTGATCTAAACCTAGAATTACTTGTAATTAAGTTAGGAACGCTGTGGAAAGTGGGTCGAGAAAAACACACAATGTGATCAAAGGGGAATCAAGAGTATAACGATGGCCGCCTTGAAGTGGTACGCTGAAAGTGGCGGAAGAGCACGAAGAATCCCGATGAAGGTTGTTAGAGAAAACATGGAAGACTTGTCAAATTAAAGGACAACATTGACGAATAACTACTCGATTGAGACTTGGAAAAACAGAAAATCAAGAATTTCAAACATTGCGCTGTCATGAAAGGGTGTAATTATTTGTAACTTTGGGGGAGATGCCCTCGGATTATTAACTTGTCGCCTTAAAATCTCGATAAACGCCAACAAAACCACGCGTGAGTAATCACATGGTTGGTGAGACCTGAACAGATATTTGCGTTTACCGAGACTACTCAACTATTAAGACGTTTTACTGCTGTGAAGAAAGTAGTTTTTTGTCATGTGTTTCTACAGTGCTCTGACGAGATTCGAACGGAATGTTATCAAAATACACTTTCGTAATAAAAATTCGTGTTCTTTTTATTTGTTTTGGAATTGTGATATAATGGAGTGATTGCAATTATCATTATCGTCATCTTCTTTTTCTTCCTCCTCCTCCTCATCATCATCATTACCATCATCATTATTATTATTACCATCATCATCATCATTACCATCATCATCATCATCATCATCATTATTATTACCACCATCATCATCATCATCATCATTACCATCATCATCATCATCATCATCATCATCATCTTCATTATTATTACCATCATCATCATCATCATCATCATTGCCATCATCATCATCATCATTACCATCATCATCATCATTATTATTACCATCATCATCATCATCATCATCATCATTACCATCATCATCATCACCACTACCACCACCACTGTGATTAACAATAATGAGGACAAGGAAAATACTACTATTATTAGAACCACAACAGTAAACACAATTATAACTATAATATAACTTTATAAACTGTTAAATGTGATCAATTTATCACAACCGTTTACTGCATAAATCACATGATCATAAATGACTTTATCTTACTGGTCTTGTGCGTTGTTTGCATGCTCCGCTTTATACTTCTCATTCTGTGATATCAATTGTGAAACAGGAATTGATTATTTTGGAATAGCGTTTATGTGCATTATTGGATAATGTGCAGATATTATTTAAAATATGAAAATTCTAAATTATTATACTATTGGTCCACTTGATTAATTAATAAGGGTTATTTTGTGCATAAATAAGTTCTTAGAAAATAGCAACTTCCTTTCCCTTTGTGTCGTTTCCTGTCTCTGTTCCTACTCTGGTCTTTTCGGGGTTTTTACGGTGGTAAACGCTCGCCTGCTGCGCAATCGGTCTAGGATCGATCCCCATCGGTGGGCCCACTGCGCTATTTCTCGTTCCAGCCAGTGCACCACGATTGGCATATCAAAGACCGTGGGATGTGCTGTTCTGTTTGTGGGATGGGGCTTAATAAAGTTAATAACGATTCCTTGCAACTAATGGAAAAATCTGGCGGGTTTCCTTTTCAAGACTATATGTGAAAATTACTAAATGTCCATTAGCCGATGATTATTAATATGCTCTAGTGGTGTCGTTAACCAAATAAACTGTTCTTTACGGCTTATTTCTTCCACACAGGTCGAGTATCATGTTTGCTATCTGTGTTCTTTCCTATTTTTACTTTCGCCGCAGTTCGAGTTATGTAAATTGCTACATGCTTTTCTTTCCTAAAAATTTTCACTGCTGAAGATTAATTGCTGTCTGTCTCTTTCTACTCCTAATGTCTTTATAATGTTTTATTTGTAAAAGCGCGCTATGTTTGTCGTTATTTTGTTAATTATTGTTTAATAAATACTTGTTAAATAGCCATAATTTTTATTCTTCTATGATAGCCAGTTATTAAAAACAGAAACCTAAATCAAAAGAATCGAGGAAACAGGCGATATTCGATAGAAATGTATAGTTTTGAACTTTGGCAAAATCGCCGTTACATATATTTGTGACTTTCTGTTCCCGTTCCAACCAGTAACCCCCATGACTGGTACAGCAAAGATCGTCGTATGTATAGTTCCGTCTATTGGAAAATGCATATAAAAGATCCCTTGCTGCTTTGTTGATAGGAAGGAAAGAAGAATTTTTTTAATTTAACGACTCACTCATCACATTGTATTTACGGTTATATGGCGTCGGACATATGGTTAAGGACCACACAAATACTGAGAGAGGAAACCCGCTGTCGCCACTTCATGGGCTACTCTTTTATAGCAAGGGATCTTTTATATACACCATCCCACAGACATGATAACACATACCACGGCCTTTGATATACCAGTCGTGATGCACTGGCTGGAGAGAGAAATAGCCCAGTGGGCCCACCGACGGGGATCAAGACCGACCGCGCATCAAGCGAATGCTTTACCACTGGGCTACGCACCGCTCCGCTTTGTCGATAGATGTATAAACCTTAAGAATTTAGGCATAATCAAATTGTTTGTGGTAGTAACGGGTTTCCTCTCTTTCTCCACCACCCCACCCCCACCCCACCCCACTCTTTCTACAGCTACTACTTGTTTTGTTTCTTATTTATTTTCGTGCATATATCCAATTAAGGTTCAAACACGCTGTCCCGGGCACACAGTTATCTGTGTTCTCTGTGGTCAGTTGTTAGCGGTTAGTGCGAGAAATCGGCGTAGTGGTCTTACACCTACCCATCGAGTCGTTAAACTCGTTCTGGTTAAGAGCAGGCACCGAGATGCGAACCCAGTGCCTACCAGAATTAAGTCCGATGGCTTAACCACAACACCACCGTGGCCGGTTGTTTCTACTAGCAAAAAAAAATAATCATCGCATTGATATCACTACCAGATGAAGATCACCCAATGTATTTTATCGTCTGTGTGGCAACCGGCATTAGATTAATTCGAACTCATCAGTACCTTCCACTTATAGTCCTGCAGCAGAGGCTGAAAAAGAGCCTTAGTTTTTTAGTAACCGGGGCCGGAAGTATAACATTTGTCACTGTGGCTGAAATTAATCTCTGGGGTCTGCAGTTCATGAAAATATAAGATGACATTTTCTCAACATCGCGCGGACAAGATGGCGGCCGTTAATCAAAATGGCCGCCAGTTAATTATAAAACTGAATATCTTCAGAACTACAGCACTTAGAAATATGATTTTTGTTTCAAAACTGATGTTTATGGGCTCATCGAGTTCATTAACACTGTGGGTAATGCTGTCAGATGTAGGGTTGACACAAATTCTAAATGGCTGACTAAAAGAGCGGGAATTTTGTTATGAAAATCTAAAAATAATTGTAATATGACTTAGAAAAAGCAAATTTTATGTCAAATGTTAAGTTTAGATTGTTTATAAGTTTAGTTACCATGTTTTGAAAGTTACTAGAATAAAATTGTAAATAATTGTATAAAATAATAAATCAAGATGTCATTCTATTGATCAAATGGTTCCCTAGTAAGAACGTATTTGTCATACAACTATTAACATCCACAAACACCTAACAGCATAAGTCTGGATAAATAAACGAATGGATGAATTAGTGAGTGAGTGAGTGAGTGTAAGTGAGTGAGTGTAAGTGAGTGAGTGTATGAATGAATGAATGTTTAGCAAATTTCCAGCACAAAATATCGTAAGGGTAGACTGGGTAGTTCACAAAACAACCTCAATGTGTTATACATAATACTGTCCTCAGATTCCCTCTCTACTGACACAACTTGTGTAGATGTATATTCTTAATTGCATTAGGTCAATTGGCCCTTGAGGATACAAAAATAACACTTAGTATATACATTATAAAACAGAATGCATGCATAAGTTATGCTGGAAAATCTTTAAATTAATTATATAATATATTATTTCTGCGTTGAAATGTTCTATAGATGGATCTACAAATGCAAAAAAAATCATCTGGTACATCCTTGAATATATAGCCACGGCGGGATGTAGCCCAGTGGTAAAGCGCTCGCTTGATGCGCAGTTGGTCTGGGATCGATCCCCGCCGGTAGTCCCATTGGGCTATTTCTCGCTACAGCCACTGCACCACGACTAATATATTAAAGGCCGTGATATATGTTATCCTGTCTATGGGATGATGTATATAAAAGATCCTTTGCTACTAATGGAAAAATGTAGCGGGTTTCCTTTCTTGGACTATATGTCAACATTACCAAATGTTTGACATCCAATGTGCTCTAGCGGTGTCGTTAAACAACAACAAAAAAAAACTTTTGGATATATAACCCTCAGTTGTCCAATGACAAAACATGAGTACTTTGAATCACGTGGAAAGGACCGACACTAAGATGTTCAGCAATTTCAGATCCATTAAAGCTCAACTACACCCATCAGGAGGTTTCTCGAAATCACACATGGTGGGACCCTCATACATAGACACGGTGTTTTATTGCTGTCGACAGCTAGAGCCGTCAGTGCAGGCTGCATGTGTATGCATCGAGTTGGTGGTTATTCCTTTGAAACCACATTCTTCTTATAGACATTATGCCATATATTTAGCGTTTCTCATAACCCTATAATGAGCTTTCATTGTTGTAGCCAGTTAGGCAGTTTACTGAAATCAAGAAACAGAGCTGATGGCTGGCATATCGTCCTTCATAATGTCTATCCCCAAGGTGGAAATATTCTCCAACAGGATACCCCAACCTACCTTTATGTGAAAATGGATAGAAGGCTTTCATGGATACCACAAGTTAAAGCTGTGGAAAACAAGGTAACAAAATATGGCTATCACGAAGAAGCTAGCTAGCACAAAGTGTGTGTGGGGGGGGGGGGGGGGGGGGGTCAAGTCGCAAAATCCTCATTCAAGTCTACACACGTACAATTCGACTACTTTAAAACCATGGATCACAGCAACAAAAACCAACACGGAAAGACTGGCAAAAATCCATAATGTCAGCTTCAGGCTAATAACAGGTGGTTTAAAGACAACTCCAGTCACTGAAATGAAAAGAAAACGACGAGATTACACTCACTTTAAGAAAGGCGGGAAAAAAAGCTATTCCAACAAAGTGCAAAGCTCAAGAGAATGAAATCTTCACCACTGCATACAAGCCTAAGAGATTCTACCAAGAATAGACTCAAGAGACAGAGCATAAACCACGTCTCCAAAATAATTCAGAGACAATATGCAGACTCCTTGCCACTAGCAAACCAACAGGGAAAACTGCTCCAGGACGTCGAAGACAGGAAAACTGAAGAGTTTACCACCATCATGGACCTGCCTGGAGCCGGTAACAAGGAGGAGCATACAGAGCAGAACTCAAAGCCCTTACTCTCGAGGTATTGGACAGGGACTACCACACAGAATCCTGGACCCAGATAGCTGTAAAACATGGAGGTGGGGGTGTTTTTATCCGATATGAAGTTTCTCTTCTAAATCCATCGAAATTGTATATCTCTCCACCCACTTCAGAGGTGAGGCATGTGCACTGCTTGAAGCGACCAAATACTAAACACAAAAGATAACCTCTTACATAACACTGTTTGTCTTACAGACTACATATCTCTGCTTCATAGCCTACAGGCCTAAGGAGGCGAACAGATTTTGTTGGCTATCAGGAGGGAGCTTCAAGACCTTAGCACAAGAACAAACTTGATCCTTTTATGGATACCATTCCACTGTAGCATGCCAGGTAATGACGAAAGCAGACAGGTTCTCAAAAACGAGAAGTAGACTCCAGTAGATATCCAATCGCACGTCATACTCAGTGGTGAAAACTATCATAAAGAACAACTGTAGCACCTTCTGGAAGGCAATAAAGGAAGTGGACAAAGAAGGATTACCTTGAAATCTTGGACAGGACACAGCAGGTAATCACCTTTAGAGTGAGAACCGGGCATTTCCGCCTACTCGCACCTCTATAGACTCAAACATGCCCACTCTGATAAATGTCCATGTGGCACAGGTGCCCAAACACTGGAACACATCCTTCAGTCCTGCCCATCATACAACACTCTGAGACAAGAAACCTGGCGGTATCCTCTGGACATCGAAGAGAAATTCTGGGGACCGACGGAATCCCTTCAACGAAGAGCAGACTTCCTGCTGAGAACAGGACTGGAAGTCTGAGCATGGTTTTAGGATAGCAGAAGAAGGATAACTGAAGTCAAGGAAATATTATTATATATCCTCATACAAGGAAAAAATGTATGACTGTCTTAACTGGCGCATGATATATAAGATCAGCTAAGGAATAAGCAATACAGTATAATTATTTGGCTGTGACACAACAAAATGTTCAATTTGACGATGAAGTAGGTTGACCAGTTGCAGTTGATTGCAAACTTAGAAACACAAGTGATATTATTTTGGAAAGAAAATTCGGCGGCCACCAAATGTGAGGGGTTCCTGTATGAAAATGCCGATTGCGCTTCATGGAACAATCTACAATATGACATTTCCATGCTATAAGAAAAGTGGGCTTGCAAAGAAGCTACACAATATGGAGACAGCTTTAACATACACTTGTAAGCAGTGATGTCTTTGTCGGCTGATGGCATAGCGAGACGTTACCACACCCAAACGTGAGTTTGGAAATCCTGCTTTAAAAATTTAAATGCTTTATAGGCACGTGATACCCAATCTAATGAACCAGTTTCATCTTACCCAGAATTGTACAGCCTGATGTTAAAGTGACGGCCCATTTTGTGTGCTTCAACGTGATCATGCTTTGGCAATGGACAACCATGCACAACATCAGGCAAGAAATGTACCAAATGATTAGGTTGTGTATGAATATGATAGTGAGATGAAGCCTACACACTCTGACAACTATTATCGTCATGGGTTTTGTGCTATGGATTTGTTAGCAATTTATTCATTCATGCATGCATTCTTTCGTTCGTACCGGCCTCGGTGGCGTCGTGGTTAGGCCATCGGTCTACATGCCTCGACTGGATTCGGATCCCAGTCGAGGCATGGGATTTTTTAATCCAGATACCGACTCGAAACCCTGAGTCAGTGCTCCGCAAGGCTCAATGGGTAGGTGTAAACCACTTGCACCAACCAGTGATCCATAACTGGTTCAACAAAGGCCATGGTTTGTGCTATCCTGCCTGTGGGAAGCGCAAATAAAAGATCCCTTGCTGCCTGTCGTAAAAGAGTAGCCTATGTGGCGACAGCGGGTTTCCTCTAAAAAACTGTGTGGTCCTTGACCATATGTCTGACGCTATATAACCGTAAATAAAATGTGTTGAGTGCGTCGTTAAATAAAACACTTTCTCTTTCTTTCGTTCGTTCGTTCGATGGTTGGTTTGTTGGTTCATTTATTCATTCATTCATTCATTCACTTTATTGATTTATTCATTCATTCATTCATTCATTCATTCACTTATGGTTTGATATTGTAGTTATGATAACTTGTGAGTGCTAATAGCTGTATAATGACAACAATGCTTACTCAATGAGCAACGATTTGATCAGTGGTATGCATACATGTATATACCTCATCTTGATTTATCATTTCAGACGAACATTTACAATTTAAGGTTAACTTTTGTTTTAGGATTGTTCAAAACCTGTTAACGAAACTTATCAACCATTAAAACTTAATATTTAACATAAAAAGTGTCTTTCAACACAAATCATCTTATATTTTCGTGAACTCTGCAACCCAGATATTAATTTCCACTATAGTGACAAAAGTTATATTTCCGGCCGCGGTACACTTCACTTTTGGGGGCCTTTGCTGCAGGACTGTTAATAACCACTACACCGGTTGATACTACATGTACGTACTAAAACATCATCCTGGCCTTACTGACTTCACTACTAGATGGAGATCACTGGGCGTTTATTATAAGTATAGGCAACTGGTACCGGGATGCGAACTCAATACCTTCCAGCCTTAAGTCCACTTAATCACCTACCTCCGGGGCCGGTTGGTACTACTACTAAAATAACATTAAAAATCAACCTCGTCTTACTGACACCACGACCAGCTTGAGATCAGTGGGTGTTTTATCATAGATCTGTATATGAGCGCGCGGTCAGGTCGAAGCACTGTAACGACCGAAATACATCATACCATTGGTCATTTCCTATCACATTAATAAGAATGACCAATCTGAGAGCAGTTCTCTTCAATCATCTCGCCGCTGATCGATTATGATGTTAAACATAATCTTTATCACCGCAGATTAGACTTTCTGGTCTAATTCTTCCTACCCCGAGCCAATGCCATAGCGTGACCACTCAGCACGCTTACGGGCAGAAGATTCTAAATAGGTAGGTCTTTTATTCAAGAACATGATTGCGCACACCAAAATTGTTGCTGCCTCAATGCGAGTCTTAGCGGATTGTCGCTGGACCCACTGATAGGACAGGCTGAACGCAGACGAGAAGAGCAAAGTCAATAATTGACTTCCTAGTTGATGTATGAGTTGATGGCTGTCATTATTTTTGTTAAGAAAAACGAGCTGGTCGCTTTTACTGGCAAGCGATTAATGACCACGAGCATTTTTTCAGAGATTAGACCAGTTTTATTCAACTATAATAGAAACTGGACCAGTAGGTTTTTCTTCTTTTTTTCTTCTTTTTTTTTTCATTGTTGATTGGGGAGGGTTGCCTATAAATTACAAAACTACTCACGTACATGTCAACTGCAAGCGAGTTGACGTTTTTAGTTGTCTTGCATGAACACCGTCAGTTGGTAGAGCGTTCGCCTGAGGTGCTTGTGTAACATAGGATCGAACAACCTCAGTGGACCCATTCTCTGATTGTGTGTTTTTCCCATCCTAACTAGTGCTCCACGACTGCTGCTAATGGGAAAATGTAGCGGGATTCATCGAAAAACGTGTAAAATGTTTGGCATCCAACAGCCGTTGATTAATAAATCAGTGAGCTCTAGTGGTGTTAAACACCACACCCTTTAACTTTGTCTTACTTAGAAAGTGTACTTCATAGCACTTCAGCGATTGCGAGATGTGCTTGTGTCGTAGGATCGAACCACCTCAGTGGATCCATTCTCTGATTGAGATTTTCCCGTTCTAACCAGTCCCACGACTGGTATATCAAAGGCCGTGGTATACTAGTATATGTCCTGTTTGTGAAGAAGATCCCTTTAAACTAATGGACAAATGTAGTGGGTGTCCTCAGAAGACCACGTGTCAGGATTACAAAATGTTTAACACCCAATAGCTAATGATTTAATAATCGTTGTGCTCTAGTGGTGTCGTTAAGCAAAAACAAAACTATATCTTACATAGCACCTCAGCATAGAGTCTACTCTGCATCTGTTAGTGTGAAATAAAAAGATGGAAATAGAATGAAGAGTGTCAGATTCAGCAATAAGAATGTTGTTTTGTGTGCACTTGAGATGCAAGTTGCCTCAGACGTGTAGAATTAATTCTTCGAACGCTTGGACAGGGACTCAGTAGTTTATACTTTATTTACATGTTCAAAACCGTATCTCTGTTTTCTCATAGCCGTGATGCCCCCCCCCCCCCCCCCCCCCCCCCTTACGAAAGGCTGTCAAGCGTGTCGTCCATAGGATGTTTCAGCTCTAAGCGGACTGCCACTCCAAAGACTGTTTTAAACAGTTAATGTACTTTTTGTTTTGGGAGTATATTTGGGTGTGGAAAACAATCTACCTTATTAAGAGAAGAAGCAACCCATGGCATGCACCACGGGGCCGAACGTAGCCCAGTGGTAGAGTGTTCGCCTGATGTCCGGTTGGTCTAGAAACGATTGCCATCGTTGGGCCCATTCGGTTATTTCTCGTTCCAGCCAGTACCCCACAAATGGAGTAGCAAAGGCTGTGATATGTGCTATCCTGTCTGTGAGATGTTGCATATAAAATATCCCTTGCTGCTAATCAAAAAGAGTAGCTCACAGAGTGATGGCAACGGGTTTCTTCTCATTATATATGTGATAAGTAACCATATGTCCGACGTCATATAACTGAAAATAAAAATGTGTTCACTGTGTCGTTATAAATTCTCTCTCGCGCTCTCTCTCTCTCTCTCTCTCTCTCTCTCTCTCTCTCTCTCTCTCTCTCTCTCTCTCTCTCTCTCTCTCTCTCTCTCATTCTTTATCTGCCTCTTTCTTTCTCGGTCCTTCTTTTTTTCTGCTTACGTTCTTTCTTTCTTTTTGTGTCATCACAGGTAATGCTAGTAACTGTCTAGCAATGTCAGTGTAACTGGCGTAGCAGGCCTGCGGCGACTTGTAGCATTTCAATACGAGTTGTTTTGCATGGCCATTACCGTGAGAGAAAATTTAAAAAACTAAAACATTAATAATGTTTAACAAATTTAGTAAGAATGAGTCGAGCCTAAAGCGTACACCTTGTTATCTCGTTAAGGGGTAATAACATGGGTTTTTTTTAAGCTACATATCATCGATAAATTACCATTATGCTAGGTTCAGACTACCAACTGCCACGACATAGTTGGCCGACTTTCTGCTGTTATCGACGCCATATAACCGTAAATAAAATGTGTTGAGTTCGTCGTTAAATAAAACATTTCCTTCCTTCTTCTGCTGTTAGCGCTCTTACAACTCGATTATCGTCCTATAACCCATTGGTTGATCTGAGCGCACCCGCAAGTCGAGAGTTGGGGAAATTGCAACGCAACCGTCGAGTTTGGCAACTTTCTGCTGGCAGTTGTTAGTCTGAGCCTAGCATTAGAGTTAAAATCATCATGTCAGGAGGAAATGTTAACGGTTGGAACACAAAGTGGCGGCTCCAGGGCCTGATTAATGTTTTCTATTTAAATATTGGAGGTTCCACAAAATAAATTTAAAATTTGTTTTGTTTAACAACACCACTAGAGCACATTGGCTTATTAATCATCGGCTATTGGATGTCAAACTTTTGGTATTGTTTGACATATAGTCTTGGAGAGGAAACCAACTACATATTTCCATTAGCAACAAGGGATCTTTTATATGCACTATCCTACAGACAGGATAGCACATACCACGACCGTTGATATACCAGTCGTGGTGCACTGACTGGAACGAGAAATAGCCCAATGAGTCCACCGGCGGAGATCGATCCTAGATCGACCGAGCATCAAGCGAGCGCTATACCACTGGGCTACGTCCCGCCCCTACCACAAAATAAATGCGTAGGATAAAGATGGACGTAGAAATGTACGGAGACCACAGCTCATTTTAAACTACGGCTTCTTCGTTTATTTATTTCGGGAGGAGTCATGCTCGGCCTGAAAATATATTTTTAAAAATAAAGAAAATTTGCTTGTGCGGGGAAGGGTTTCGACCCCCGAAACCCTCTACCTGCACACGGACCTGGTTAATAACTTACAAAAAGATATAGCCGATCGGTCAAGGGCAATATGATATGGAACACTCGTGATCGGTTCTTCAAGTAACACGTGGAGAAACAGGAATTAAGGAAACAAGAATATATTGAACATAGAAGAAACAGGAAAAAAACATAAAGGAGGAAAATTAGCGAATCGAATGCAGCAACATGCTTTTGTGTCTGCTGGAAAATTGAAACGTCAATAAAAATCACATTATTCGATTTATTCTGTGGATGCTGGATATGAAGTGTGATTATTTCAGGAAGTTGACTGAATTAAATCTGTACCGGAGCACTGTCTAGCGATGGGGGGAAGGGGGCGGTAGGTGTCAGTTGTTCTCTGCCTCCAACCCCCAGAACCAAAAATAAAACAAATGAAGAAAGAGTCATATTTCTAAATTTAAAGCGCCTCCTTTTTTCTTAGAGAAATAAAACCCAACATTACTGTTCGCTTAGTCTTTTCCCGCATCCCCCACCCACCCCCATGTTTTTAGGCCCTGACTGTATCACTATTTCGAATTACCACCCTAGTGTTTTCCTCAATCTCGTGACTAGAAGCCCCTTTCAGTCCCCGACTACAGTGCATACAATACTATTTTGCATTACCGCCCTAGTATTTTTCTATGATCAACCTTACTAAGTTTCGTGTCTAGGCACAAATACGTCATACCCAGTGCTCCGTTTAGACTCCACCCCACCCCCTCCCTCTAGTGAGTTTAGGCCATGACTGTATTACTATTTCACATTACCACCCTAGTGTTTCTCTGTGATCAGTCTCGATAAGTGTCGTGTCCAGGCACAGATAGTTTCACACTCACTGCTTCGTCTAGACTCGACCCCTACCCAACACCCACATCCACCCACCCAACCCCACCCCCTTCTAGTGAATTCAGGCCCTGACTGTATTACTATTTCACATTACCACCCTAGTGTTTCTTTGTGATCAGTCTCGATAAGTGTCGTGTCCAGGCACAGATAGTTTCACACTCACTGCTTCGTCTAGACTCGACCCCTACCCAACACCCACATCCACCCCACCCCACCCCCTTCTAGTGAGTTCAGGCCCTGACTGTATCACTATTTCACATTACCACCCTAGTGTTTCTCTGTGATCAGTCTCGATAAGTGTCGTGTCCGGGCACAGATAGTTTCACACTCACTGCTTCGTCTAGACTCGACCCCTACCCAACACCCACATCCACCCCACCCCACCCCCTTCTAGTGAATTCAGGCCCTGACTGTATTACTATTTCACATTACCACCCTAGTGTTTCTCTGTGATCAGTCTCGATAAGTGTCGTGTCCAGGCACAGATAGTTTCACACTCACTGCTTCGTCTAGACTCGACCCCTACCCAACACCCACATCCACCCCACCCCACCCCCTTCTAGTGAATTCAGGCCCTGACTGTATTACTATTTCACATTACCACCCTAGTGTTTCTCTGTGATCAGTCTCGATAAGTGTCGTGTCCAGGCACAGATAGTTTCACACTCACTGCTTCGTCTAGACTCGACCCCTACCCAACACCCACATCCACCCCACCCCACCCCCTTCTAGTGAGTTCAGGCCCTGACTGTATTACTATTTCACATTACCACCCTAGTGTTTTCCTGTGATCTATCTCGGTAAGTGTCGTGTCCAGGCACAGATAGTTTCACACTCACTGCTTCGTCTAGACTCGACCCCTACCCAACACCCACATCCACCCCCCCCCACCCCCTTCTAGTGAGTTCAGGCCCTGACTGTATTACTATTTCACATTACCACCCTAGTGTTTTCCTGTGATCTATCTCAGTAAGTGTTGTGTCCAGGCACAGATAGTTTCACACTCACTGCTCCGTCTAGACTCTACCCCCACGCAAACACCACCTCCATCTTCACCACCACACCCCACCCCCACACCACCCCCTTCTAGTGAGTTCAGGCCCTGACTGTATTACTATTTCTCATTACCACCCTAGTGTTTTCCTATGATCTATCTCAGTAAGTGTCGTGTTCAGGCACAGATAGCTTCACATTCACTGCTCCGTCTAGACTCTACCCCCACGCAAACACCACCTCCATCTTCACCCCACCATGTGTTGAGTGCGTCATTAAATAAGGCATTTCCTTCCTTCTATATGTGGACGACACGACACGCCACTCTGCACATGGACACTTCATGGCCGGCAAATAATACATTATTATTGGACTGGAATATTAATATTTAGTCTATTAATTAAGTACACCAATGACCGGCAATCCCATCAATTGGTTTTCAACCAGTGTCAAGTGGTCCGGTGATTCGCCCGGATGCACGTCTGCAGTCAGCGCGTGCATGTGTACGTCTGCCACGACTCGACCTGTGTCTGACAAATTGGTTATTAGAGTTATTCGCCCTGCGTCGGAGTGTGGAGATGACTCTGGTGATGGGTTTATTGCATCAGAAAGACAAACAAGCCAATATAATCTATCACGGCAGTCAATATGTCAAATATTAGACGAACTGTTTACATACGTGAAAATTTACATTAATCAGTCACCGAATTTTCGCTACGGAAAGTCGTTAGGGCAACCGGAGCCTCCGGACACCATAATCGTCCGACTCCCCGTTCGTAATACGAAGATAATCTGTTTTAGCCGAAATGTGTTGATAGTCTGTCGTCCCTGTCCCTGTTTCTTTACTTAAAGAGTCGACTGCACTTCTTCGCCCGCTCTTTGACCACGAGGATACAACCATCCGCTATTAAAATTACCTCATTCGTTAGATAGGTATGCATTTTAAAATTAAAATTCCGCTTTTGTCATTTGTCCGCTTCAGAAAACATTAGATGCCTTACTTTCAACCTCCAAAACGTACACGCATACGCAACAACAAACACACACACACACACACACACACACATCACTACTCAAAAGAATTTAAGGGTCAGACGATATTTTCGACATTATTTTCTGAATGTCAATTATATTAGCTAGACCATAATGTCACGCATGGTATTGTTCCATTTTGACGAAAGTGGGTCTAAGCAACCCATAAATGAATTAAAATCCACTGTCATTGACACTGTCGACTAGTTCTAATGGCGAAAACATGCTTACATTTGCACGTAAATAAGGGCGAAAGCGAAAGGTCTGCTAAGTGCCCATAACTTGCTTTTTCACAAAGCGCTTCATTTGCACGCTTTGCACGTGTATTCCATATTCCCAATGCTGAATTTCCGTATAACTGGAGCTTGCGTTCGTGTACGGTGCACACTCCAAATTCGACAATGGCACGACTTCAACTGACTATCGAAGATCGAGGAAGGGCTATTGCTTGGCTTCAGGATGGCAATACGTAAAGAAATGTTGCTCTGAGACTTGGTGTCAGTCAGAGTGTCGTTGGCCGACTGTGGCAACGGTACCAAGCAACGAATTCTGTTCGAAATCATCCACGTTCGGGAAGACCCCGAAGCACTACAAATAGAGAGGACCGCTACATCACCAATATGGCTCTACGTCAACGCACAACCACTGCACGCCGATTACGTGACAATCTGCGGACTGCGACTGGAACTCGAGTGTCTGATCAAACCATACGCAATCATCTGAGAGCCAATAATCTACGCTGCCGTCGCCAGGCTGTTCGACCACCACTCCTACCACGTCACAGAACGGCCAGACATCACTGGTGCACGCTTCATCTGCGGTGGCAACGTGTTCAGTGGGGTCGAGTGATGTTCACTGATGAGTCCAGGTTTAGTCTCCAGTTCAACGACGGTCGGGTTCGTGTCTACAGACGTCCTGGGGAGCGCTTCGCTGACGTTATCGTTAGACAACGTTACCGGTTCGGTGGTGGCAGCGTCATGGTGTGGGGCGGCATCTCTATCCACCACAGGACCCCCCTCTATGTGGTGGATGGCAATCTGAATGGAATCCGCTATCTGAATGAGATTATCCGGCCGTTGGTTTTCCCAGGCCTTCAGCAGATTGGCGGCGGGGCAGTTCTGCAGGATGACAATGCCAGACCCCACCGCGCCAGGGTGGTAACGGACTTTCTCAGACAACAAGGTATCGCCAGGATGGATTGGCCAGCATATTCGCCTGACTTGGCCCCAATAGAGCACGCCTGGGACGAATTAGGCAGGAGAGTTCGGGATAACCATGTCCCTCCGGCCAACCTTCATGATCTGGGTCAACTTCTTATGGCAGAGTGGCAGGCCATTCCCCAAGAGTTCTTCAGACGTCTGATCAACAGCATGAGGCAACGATGTGTCGAGTGTATTCGCGCCAGGGGTGGATTCACACACTATTAAACGAATGTTCTAATGTGTAAAATCCATGTTTGACAACCTTCAACTTTGACAGCATGTCATGTGACTTTCTTGTATACAGTGACGTTTATTTGTGGTTTTTTGTAAATATGGAACAATAAATAAATTTTTTGGTGTAGTTTACATCATCAATCTAATACACTCTGAAACTTATTTGGTTATAAATTTTTTACCCTTAAATTCTTTTGAGTAATATATATATATATATATATATATATATATATACTGAAACACAATGAAAACGCAAAAACAACTTTTCATTGCAAATAACGACAAACTATTAATGAATTGATGGATTATGTAATATGACATTAATAACTGGTATTCATGAGATACATTCACATGGAAACATGGCCGGTTATCATCAGTAATCGAGTTGCATTCGTAATCGAAAAGTACAAACACACACCCCCCCCCCCCCCCCCCCCCCCCGCTCCCCATATCAAGGTCAGTATCTGGTGTGTCCACCATTGGCCCGTGAGCATGCGTGAAGACGATGGGGAAAGGATTGTCACAAACATCTCAAATAAGCCACAGGAATGTTCCTCCACTCCTCCTGCAACGCCTGTGCAAGTTCAGCAACGTTACGCGGTGGTGGCTGGCGGTGACGTACACGACGTCCTAACTCATCCCACATGTGTTCAATTGGGTTCAAATCCGGTGAAACGGCGGGCCAGTTAATAACGGTGATACCGGCTTGTTGCAGGAGTGCCTGGGTAATTATTGCAGTATGTGAACGGGCATTGTCTTGTTGAAACAGAAGGGGACCTCCTGATCTTCGGTGACGGCGCAAAAGAGAACTGGTCTTAGAATAACGTCAACATAACGCTGGGCTGTAAGAGCATCGTGGACAATGATGATATCACTCCTGAAATCACAGTTGATTGCCCCCCATACCATCAGACAACCGCCGCCAAACCGATCACGTTCCCTCACACATCCGTCAGCGTACCGTTCATGGAATCTCCTGTACACACGTGCTCTTCCATCGGCAAAGGAGACGGAGAAACGGGACTCATCTGAGAAAACATTGCTCCGGTAAAAGGCTGGTGGATGATTACCATTCTAGAGAGCAAACTGGAGTCTCGCAGCACGATGTCGCGCTGTCATGATGTTACCGTTGTACGGGCGTCTGCATCTGAGTCCAGCCGTTCTGAGTCGACGGATGACCGTCATCGGATGGATAGGCCTTCCATGACGTCCTATCGTGTTGCTTGCTGTCATCGTCGCAGTTCTGAACCGGTCACGGAGGTGGTGTCGTCGAATCTGCCGATCTTGGTGTGGGGTCGTAACGTTGAAAAGGGCGAGGTCGATCACGGACACTCCCGGTCTGTTGTTGACGTTCAACAAGTCGTCCAATAGTTGATGGATGGACTCCTAGCAACTTGGCTTTGCGATGTCCCCCCTTGATCCATGCCCAACGCTCGCTCCCTTTGTTCTTGGCATTTCACGTGCATTGCATGCAGCATGATTGAGCATGTAGTGAACGCATGTCACACCATTTTGTGTGTTTCTGCTATTGTATGTGTAACGAGAACAAAACCAGGATTAAAACCCAGACAAAAGTACCAATCAATGGCTTCCTCTCATAAATTGTTATTTTAAGTCCAATAAATATATTTTTCATTAATCACAACAAAATATTGAAAAATATCTGTTTTGCGTTTTCATTGTGTGTCAGTATACATACACATATACATGTCTGTATGTTATATGGCGTCATACGCTTGGAACCTCTTCTTTATTTGTTCAATTTGGCCACATTATTCTTTAAAATACTATACTAAAATTATATATATATATATATATATACTGAATAAAAAAGGAAACTTCCGATTTGTACACATAGTATTTGTTGTGTTAATGAATTCATTGTGTAATGAAATTATATAGGTAGTTTTAGCCTTGAGCTGTATTATCAGGATTCATGAATTTTATCGATTATTTTTGCACTGTTCATCGTCGACAACGTGAAATTCAATTTGCACGTGCATGCATGGTTCGACATGTCCCGTGTAGTATTCAGTCAATTTGTTTTACTTGTCTTACTGACATTGTTGTCAAGTGAACGAAAACGCTTCAAAATTTGTAAAAATATTAACGTTTTTTACATTGTAGCATTTTTAGTATGCCAAGAATATCCAATAATTTACGCGAACGGGCGATTGGCATGCTTGATGCTGGCATGTCGACAGAAGACGTTGCAAGGCATGTTGGGAGTTCTAGTCGAGCGATACGAAATCTTCGCGTAAGATTTCGAACGACAGGAAGCACCAACGACTTGCCACGTCATGGACGTCAGCGTGTTACAACGCGTGGTCAAGACCGCTATATCATGAACACGCATTTGCGCAATCGATTCCAAACTGCAACTGCTACTTCTGCTAACACACCTGGGCTTCATAATAACCGAATCAGTGGGCAAACTGTTCGTAATCATCTGCGGAAGAACGGTTTACATGCACGACGTTCTTACGTCGGATGCGTTTTAACGCAACGTCATCGTCTAAATAGTCTTAATTGGGCACGTGTACACACTCGTTGGATACGGCGACGCTGGAATACCGTTCTTTTTTCGGATGAATCCAGATTTTCTTTACAACGTGGTGATGGCAGGGTGCGCGTCTACCGTAAGAGAAATGAACGCTATGCTGACTCTTGTGTTCTTGAACGAGATCGTTTCGGGGGTGGGGGTTGTGTCATGGTCTGGGCAGCCATTGTCCATGGTTATCGTTCACCACTAGTCGTCATTGATTTAAATGCTCAACGTTACCGCGATGACATTCTCGCTCATCACGTCATTCTTCTGTTCCATAACAACGCCAAAATCTCGATTTTTCAGCATGATAATGCCACCTCTCATACAGCTAGAGACACTGTAAATTTTCTTAGGACAAATAACATTGATTTCATTGAAGATTGGCCCACTAAAAGTCCTGATCTCAACCCCATCGAGCATGTCTGGGATAGTCTGGACAGACGAATGAGGCGTCCCAACCCACCCGCTAACGTCAACGAACTTCGTCAAGCGCTCATTCAGGAATGGAACAATATTCCACAGGCAGAAATCAACACTTTAGTCAATTCTATGCGCCTGCGATGTACTGCAGTGGTCAATTCAAGAGGTGGTCATACCCGTTATTAAGTGGGTGTTGTTTTTTTCACCCCTACCACACTTGGTCAAAATTCCTCCCAGTTTCTGTTAACCTATGGCCATGATTTTTGCACCAAACGATGCATCGTGGAACTCTCTTTAAACGCATATATAACAATTATTCCCCCGGTTTGTTTTCATCAAGTTATGTTCAAGCAAAGTTAGCGGAAGTTTCTTATTTTGTTCAGTATATATTACCCATATGGTCTACAATAAACGGTTACATAAATGTATTATTCCTACGTAATCTTTATTACCTCGGTCATAACAATACATTGAAAACTGTTATTGCACACTACTGACGTCACATGTCACTTTATCATGCAATTATGCTTCATATTGACCTGATAACCCCTACCTGATAATTCGAAGTGTCATGTCACAAGGAAATAAGTTGTGCGCATGACGGATGTTTGCTAACTTTTATGTAGGTCGTTTTCTCATTTTTCAAACATCCATTTACAGCAATAACTGTTGAACTGCATAAATAAATATAACATTTACACTTTCTGTAACGTCAAATTGCCTTTTATTTTTCAATTCTCTATTATTCGCTCCCATTCGGAACTAGCCAGCGTTTTAAATGAAACATTTTGAAACAAAAAAGCAAGTAGCATAGCTTCCTGCAAAGAATGTTTACATTGGAACAGTCACTAGCAGCCAGTGATGTAGATCTTTTTCATGTCACACATAAAAAATTGTAATGTTGTGACACAACAGACTTTGAATATAATCAAAGTATTGTATTTAAAATTTTGAACATAACTTTTAGACTTTCGGGAACCTGCTACCGCTAGTTGTTTCTACACGATAAAACTAATACTTTCTATGCCGCATTTGACTGAAACATATTACAACTATATAACTTGAAAGGGATTGCACATGATAAAAACAAACCCATCAGGTTACTACGTTTTGATATCGTGGTTATTTGGCGAGGTTTAGATAACGGTAACAGGCGAGCTTAAGCTATCTAAACCTCGCCAAATAAGCACGATATCAAAACGTAGTAACCTGGGGCCAAATTCATAAAAGCTTGCTAAGCCTAGTTGGTTGCTAAACTGGCTTCTAACTCCAGTTTGTTGCTAAGTGTTATTCATAAAACCCTTCTAATGGTAGCAAGCTTCTAAGTTGTTTGCTAAATCTAGAGTCGATCGGGAGTACCTCTTACTCATTAGCAAGCTGCTAAGTCACTGGTTTTTGTTACATCGTGCGCAGCGTGGCACTTAGAATGTTGTAGTTAGCGGAGTTACGACGAGCAATGCGACGGGAACGTATTTTCAGGGATCGTAGGAACCCTTTGCATGTATTTTCCTACTCTTAACTCAATACGCTATAGATTTTCGCACATGGGAATAATGCGTATTACGGATATAGTTGCCGTGGACATTGAACACGAATCAAGACGAAACTACGCCCTTATGTCCTATCAGCATGTCCTCATAGCTTTGCAATACTATGCGTCTGAGACATTTCATATCATTGTTGGCGATCCTCTACATATATCACAATCTACAGTTTGCAGATCGATCCACCGTGTATCCACTTCCCTAGCACAGAAAATAGATCACTTTGTGAAATTTCCAAATAACGCCGAAGCTCACAGAATTAAGGACGAGTTTTTCCAAATAGCACAGTTCCCTGGTGTTATGGGACACAGGTGTGGGTTATTTCTACACATGAACACGAGGTTGACTTTGTCAATAGAAAAGGCTACCATTCAATCAACGTGCAGGTGGTGTGCGATGCAATTGGAAAATGGATAAACATAGTTGCAAGATGGCCTGGATGAACTCACGACAGTCGCATGTTACGTTTGAGTACTATTTGGAATATAATGGAAAATGGACAGGTGACAGTGGATATCCGTGCCATTATTAGTTGATGACATCTTTCCTACAACCCCATGGTGCTGCAGAACAACGTTATAATTCGTCACACAAACGTACTAGGGTTTTGGTGGAGCAAAGTATTGGAAGATGGAAAAGACGCTTCCATGTTTTTTTATTCTGAGAAATGCGCCCCATTTCTCTTTGGACTCATCCTTCGGGACTAAACATTCCATAGCACCAAATCACCCGTCCGCCTGCTACCGATCACGGTCAAACTGCAGGTGCTCCCTTGCACCTGACAGTGCAGGCGCCCCCCCCCCCCCCCCCCTTAAGCCTTCCCACCCCTTTCCTGTCCTGGACGGAGGAACTGCCTGAGGCCGACACCTGCGCCCAGGACAGGCGTGCGCTACAACAGCTTGCTCTGAATGTGCACGTTAAACTCTCTGACCTGACTTGACCTGACCTGATCAGTGTTCATCAACATACAGTTTAATGACTGACCTGTTAAAAGTAATTTGTTATATAAACAACAAACCATCAAAGGATAAACAAACATGTATGTTTTAAATTATTATACAATTACGCAATGTTTGTGTGTGTTTTGAAAATTGTTACAGTTTGATTAAATAGTATTGTCTTCAATGGTTTTAATGTCATTCTGGTTGATCTTTTGTTTCAACAGTTCAATTTCAAGTTCTAATTTTTGTTGCTCAAGGAGTAAGTTTGTATGCTTAATTTGAATGTTCTGCTTCTCCAAGTCCAGTAAGTCATCGAATGAAGTATTTTTACGGGCGAAATTTGCAGGCTTTTCTCCCGCACTGGATGTAGATGGGCGTGGTTTAGTATTATCGTATTCTGCAGGCAAATCCTCAGTCTTAGATGTAGAATCTACAATTATGAAAAATTAATTAAAAACGAATGTTGTGTGTATGTATATTTGTATATATATATATATATATATATATATATACTGATGGAAAGAAATAAGGGAACACATCAAATTGTAGACTAAATATAATTCACTACTAGCGTAATAATGTCTGTATTTCATACCAAGTTGTAATGTGGGACTGAATGTGCTGCCTATATGTTCTCAGTCAACTTTGGACAACATCAATTGATTTTTGATGCAGTCATTATTTCTTGTTGGTATCCTTTATTTCTTTCCATCATATATATATATATATATATATATATATATATATATATATATATATATATATATATATATATATGTGTGTGTGTGTGTGTGTGTGTGTGTGTGTGTGTGTGTATATATACACACACACCATGTTACACACACACACACACACACACACACATATATATATATATACACACACACACACACACACACACACACTGGCCAGAGCGGGCAATGGGGCAATGACACCCCATCCACAATCACATGTCCTGCACAGTGTCTTTACTCCCCTTATGTGTCCCCACATTATAAATATCTGGCTACGCCATTTACGTCGACGTGTACTCGTGATAAAAACAAAATACCCACCTATATCAATCGAGATTTAAAATTCATAACACATAGTAGCGAGTGTAATATCATTTCTCTCTCTCTCTCTCTCTCTCTCTCTCTCTCTCTCTCTCTCTCTCTCTCTCTCTCTCTCTCTCTCTCTCTCTCTCTCTCTCTCTCTCTGTGTGTGTGTGTGTGTGTGTCACATACTCTCACTCTCTTTCTCTTTCACACTCTCTATCTCGCTCTTACTCTCTCTGTTTTTCTTTACATATCATTCCCTCTTACTCACTCACTACCTCGATCTTTTTCACTATTCAGTACTGTTGGAGTTAGAACTAACGTGTTTATCACAAAAAGCCAGTAATAACGATTCAAAAGCTGAGTTGTGATTCGAACCATCAATGATCCAATCTCTCCTGGCGTTTCAAGGCTGAAGTTGCGATTCAAGCCTGTATTGATTGCTGAACTCAGTATTGCTGATTCCACACAAATGCGGTGATTTAATGCCATAAAGCAGTTGCTTGATTGAATTTTGTAGATATTTGACTTTGATAACTGTTTTCTATATTTTACTACTTTATTTTATGAAAAAGCAATATTAATTTGTGCATGAGTTCACACAATTGCAGTTATGACATCGTATTTTACCCACGATTTGACAAGTTGGTTTTTGTCGATGTACCTCTTGACTTGGTGGTTATTTCGTATGTTAGGGAGAATGGAGAGACGAGAAAATAAACTTCGTTCACGACAGAAGAGAAAACTTATTGTAGAATCGCAATCACGCCTGTCTGCTAAAAACCGACCTGACGTTGGTAGGTACTGGGTTCGTATCTCAGTGCCGGTGTTCACTGAAATTGTTATTTTAAGGAGTCACTAGGAAGGCACAGGGTCACTACACCGACTTGTTTTTTTTACTAACACACTGTCCTTTCCAGGAAGCTGAGGTATGTGTCTAGGACAGCGTGCTAGAATTGAAAATGGATATATAAACACGGCAATCAAGTTAATAGAAATTAAGGAAGAAAGGAAGAAATTATTAACGACGCCACTCAACACATTTATGTACGCTTATGTGGTGTTTGACATTACTTATTCAATGTGCTATAGTGGTGTCGTTAAACAAAATAAACTTCACTTGTGCATATAAAATAAAATACAAATGTGGCGGGTTTCCTCTATAAGAGTATGTGTCAAATGTGTGACATCTAATAGCCTATGATTAATAAATCAATCTGCTTTTGTGGTGTCGTTAAACAAACCAAATTCTAACTTTTATCTGTTCCTATTTGATGGATGTGCTATTATTCATGCCTTGATTGCTGTATATTTATTACTTTCGGCTATAAGCCTATAATAAGCGTAATCATATTAACGTCAACAGTAAATGGTTGGGTGGGTTTTTTTTAAAGCAGCATTCCTATTTGTTTTATATTGTCGGTTAACAAACGAGAGCTATGAACATAACATCTGAGACGCATTCGTTTAATATACCACGTGATCAATGAAGTAACGGCGATCATGATTTGTGGGACTTCACACTTGTCACATTACAATTTCCGGCTTCTAGACTATGATATATAGCACCACCAGACGAAAGTGCAAGGAATGACAAAAAAATCAATTTGGCAATAGACATTAATTCAGCGAAACAGACATAATTTACAGTGCTTAGATGCTCATCCCGAAATGTCCCGACCTCGCAATGGGATGTTAGCGTGCTTTTATTCTGTCCACGTACATTTCGCCCAACCCGACCTCACTCTAGCGATTTCCCATAATTCGTCAACTTCATGCCGACTTGAGCGCTTATGACGAAACAAAGAGCGAATATGGCCGATAGAGATCTGTAGTCGTCCTTGGGGATTACAGGCACGTTTTTTTAGATTGCTCTATTGCCGAATCCGACAGAAGTTAAGGTACTTTATAACTCTGCAGGGGCGGGACGTAATCCAGTGGTAAAGCGTTCGCTTGATGCGCGGTCGGCTTAGGATCGATCCCCGTCGGTGGATCCATTGGGCTATTTTTCGTTCCAGCCAGTGCTTTTGCTATCTTTATTTCTTTGTCTTGTTTTCGTGCTTATATCCAATTAAGGTTCAAGTACGCTGTCTTGGGCACACACCTCAGCTATCTGGGCTGTCTTGTTAGTGGATAGTGAGAGCGAAGATGGTGTAGTAGTCTTACACCTACCCACTGAGTCGTTAAAACTCGCTCTGGGTGGGAGCTGGTACCAGGCTGCGAATCCTGTACATACCAACCTTCTGTTCGATGACTTAGCCATGACACGACCGAGGCCGGTTTTTGAGTAAAAGGTCTCGCCTACACTTGATTAGAAAGCAATAAAAAGTATTTTACACGAGTTCATGGAGTTAGTAAACAGAAGATCAAATAGCTGTTTTAAAGCTAACATTTAAACGCAATAACGTTTAACCTTTAAAGGTCCATGAAGAAAATGTCTTGAAAGAAAAGTTAACATCGATTAAACTGGGGTTTTAATATTTAAGCAAAAAAATAGGAATATTGTGTGTGTACAAATTAAAACAAAGTGCACTAACAACAGCAAAACACTAATATGTAAAATTATACGAATCAAATGTATTAAGTTATGTGAGACTTTCAAATTATTTGAAAAGAACCAATCACAAATACCAAAACTCATTTTAATTTACAAGAGTAAACTTTATGAGACAAAACCGCATTAATTATATACACGGTTCACGGACCAGTGGGGTGCTCAGAAGGCTAGAAATGCCTTTGATTTTGAACACCTGATATTCAAAATGATTTCTAGCCCTCGACTTTCCATCTCTTCAGGCCCGTGTACATACTGTGAGCCGTCCCACCACCACCCCGCCCATCACTTTCACAGACACTAGCTGGCCACGATGTACTAAGATGGAGCAATCTATATAACATATGTGCAGTTTTGCCTGATGCGCCTATTGGGCTATTTCTCGTTCCAGCCAGTGCACCACGACTGGTATTACAAAGGCCGTAGTTTGTACTATCTTGTGGAGGTGCATATAAAAGATTCCTTGCTACTAATGGAACAATGTAGCGGGTTTCCTCTCTAAGACTATATGTCAGAAGTACCATATGTTTGATATCCAATAGCCCATGATTAATAAACCAATGTGCTCTAGTGGTGTCGTTAATCAATAGATTAACTTTAATTTCGCATTTTTATGAGGAGTTTAACCTTTAAAAATCTTAAAAGACCCAATGTGACACAATGCCATTTACAAAACCGTATGGTTTGTCAGAATATATGCTTACGGACATGTCTTGCGTAGATCACGGAATGAAATTGATAATGCTATACTTATTATAATACTTATTATCGGAGTTCGAAACAATAGATTATACAAATGGATTTTTCAGACAAACTACTATTGTTATTTAATTTTATTAGTTTCGCTTCCTGTGGCATAGTCGGAGAAATGTAATTGAAACGGGGGTAGGGGGCAAAGGCACCGTCAGTGTGTTGGTTTGATGGACAGAAATTTGACAACTTAAAGGGCCAGAACTTGTATGGGAAATTCGGATGTATGTTTCTAACGAGAAAATTTAGAATTTCACATGTTCAAATACGGTATTTCCATCCTCCTGAGGACAATGACAGAGGTAAGTGTGAGAGGGGAGGGGGTGGGACTAACCCACGCAGGCGCCTAGTCCCCGGCCCTTGTTTGGTTCATGTGATAAACCATTTTTTACTGTTTTGCATTTTAGATGTCACCCCAGTGTGTTCAAATCCACAGCTACAAATCAAAGTATGTCTGTGCTTATGCATGTCAATGGTGGTAAACACCGGCCATTTCGTCCACCAAGACATAAAACAAATCCCCACCCTCGGGATGCATTTTGCGTGTATGGCAAACAAATAACACCTTTATCTCGCATGTTTTGGTTTCTTGTGTCCCAGAGTGGAATCAAATGAACTTGATAACGTTTACGTTGCGGACCCCAGAGTTCAGTTTATGATGGTGTATTGTGTTAACATAAGACAGACGACATTATCGACTATTAAATATCTGTGTTATTCATGTTTTACGATCTCGGATCGTGAAATTCAGCTGGCAGGTGGATCGTGTTTGCTACTTAAACATTCCGCCACCTGGGACATCGGGATACTAGTTAGTACAGTAAAACCTCTCAAAACCCGACCCTCTGTAAACCGGAATTCCCTTAAAATTGGCCTTTTACTTGGTCCTGAGGGTGTCTGGTTTAGAGGAGATTCACTGTATATTATAGCTTAATGGTAAGTCAATGTGGAGGTTGTTCTAGAATTTACAACATGAGGGAGGCGGGATGGGGGGGGGGGGGGGGGGGGGGAGTGCCTTAATATTCTTTTAGTTTTTTTGTCTCATGGTTTTACTACAATATTTTCTATATGCACACTTGGTTTAATTGAAGTTTTATTTTGAGAGTGATGAGTATACAGACCAAAAAAAAAAAAATTGACTGATCCAAAGGGGGTCAAAGGAGTCTCCCGTGATCCACCCACCCGTTTGAAGTGCAAATTTGGGTGATGTTGTTGGTTGTTTTTTGTTTTTGTTTTTTTGTTGTTGTTGTTTTTTTGTGTTTTTTTGGGGGGGGGGAGGGGGGGGTTGTTAGGGGGGGGCTGTTGTTTGTTTTTGTTTTTGTTTTGTTTTTGTTTTTTTAAATTCATCATCTGCAATATATAATACTAAATTGTCCTGAAAATACATCACTGAGCATATTTATTTCAAAATATCCCGGGGAGCATGGAGCGGATTATGCTTTAGGTAAGGGGGGTTTCCGAAACAATACGTACATTTTTATCATTTGAAATAAATTTTACGTGGACATCAATTTAGATCTACATGGTGGGTTTGGGGTTTTTTGGGGGTTTTTTTAAGCCGGGGGGGGGGGGTCCGTGCAACTGGGAACCCCCCCCCCCCCCCCATAATCCGCCCCTGGAGCATGCCCTCGAACCCTCCTATAGGTCTCCCTTCTTTGGGGAGCTTGGCTCATTTGCCTTCAACAAACTATTCAAACCCTGAGTGAGTGCTCCGCAAGACTCAATGGGTAGGTGTAAACCACTGGCACCGACCAGTGATTCATAACTGGTTCAACAAAGGCCATGGTTTGTGCTATCCTGCCTGTGGGAAGCGCAAATAAAAGATCCCTTGCTGCTAATCGGAAGAGTAGCCCATGTAGTGGCGACAGCGGGTTTCTTATCAAATCTGTGTGGTCCTTAACCATATGTCTGACGCCATATAACCGTAAATAAAATGTGTTGAGTGCGTCGTTAAATAAAACATTTCTTTCTTTCTTTCAACAAACTAAATATGAACTTTTAAAAATTGTGTGAACCACCCCTTCCCACCTTTACAAAATCATGGACCCGCCCCTGTCGTGCCTGACAACCTCATGTGATCAATTCTGGAAAAGCCCCAAACAGCACGGGTCTCGATAGTTTGGTGGATATGGCCTCGGGTTTAATGATGGTAGTGTCACTTAAACATGGCACCATTTGTGTTTTGGGTTTTTTTTCTTTTAGAACTCTTCTGTTTGTTGGAAGCACGCCATTGGAACCACAATTAACAACAAACATCATTCCCATTTTTCAAGGCAGAACGTGTTCGATTGAAAACAGTCGAATCATTAAATTGCATGCATTTTTTTTCCTTTTCTATTCTGTTATTATTCTCTTTTTTATTTTTTATTTTTTTCATTCCTTGTTTTTCTTTTTCTTTTCATTTTTTTGTTGTTTTTTTCTCTTTTTTCTTCCGGTTTTTTTTTTTTTTTTTTTTTTTTTTTCTCTTTTTTTCAAATTCTCTTTTTTATCTCTGGTAATAAAATATGAAAATGTGAAAAGCTATAAAAGCTGAAATATTCTGTAGTGCATTATTGCAAATCTGTCCAAATTACTTCGTTACTTTCCAGCAAGAATGTCAATTGAAACATGCCAATTTTTATAGTTACCGAATCAACAGCGCAAATAAATTTACAGGAGCAAAACTTAATCTCAGAAAGCCGTTTCTCAGCCATTACTGACTTAGAGAATCGTTACAGAAAAGATTAAACCCATCGGTTTATTGACAGTGCAGTAAGCATGCAATTATGTGTTGTGAAGTTTCGCGTCTTTTACATGTACAAGAGAAACAGGCACCATAAAATTCTGAGAGAATTTTGGGACGGGGCGTAGCCCAGTGGTAAAACGCTCGCTTGATGCGCGGTCGGTTTAGGATCGATCCCCGTCTGTTGGCCTATTGGGATATTTTTCGTTCCAGCTAGTGCACAACGATTGGTATATCAAAGGCCGTGATATGTACTATCCTGACTGTGGGACGGTGCATCTAAAACATCCTTTGCTACTAATGGAAAAATATATAGCGGGTTTCCCCTCTAAGACTGTCAAAAATTAACAAATGTTTGGCATCCAAAAGTCGGTGATTGATAAATCAATGTGCTCTAGCGGTGTCTTTAAAAAAAAAAAAAACATATTCTGAGGGAATTTTTTATCGTCTCCTGGCACTGTTTCTGTTGAAACAAACGTCACACAATGAGTTGGTCGTGACGTGTAAGTTAGTGACATGATATTTCTCCCTGGATATTCCGCCCCGTAGTCATTTCTCCCGGTTTAGAAACGGGATTTAGCTCAGTCGGTTGATTGCTCGCTTGGAGTGCTTGCGTCGCAGGGTCGAACCGCCTCGGTGGATCCATTCAGCTGATTGGGTTTTTTTTCTCGTTCCAACCAATACACCACAACTGGACAATGGCCGTTGTATGTTCAATCCTGTCTGTGGGAAAGTGCATATAAAAGATCCCTTACTTCAATAGGAAACATTAACAGAGGCAAAATAACAGGAGTCAACCAGGGTGGACAAATGATAAGGGTGAAATGACTGGGTGGGATTGTCTGGGTGGAATTGTCCCGGGGAGAATTATCCCAGAAGTATATTTCGTTTCAACTTATTGTCGTGCTTATATCCAATTACGGTTCAAGCACGTTGTTCAAGGCAAACACCTCAGCTATCTGGGCTGTCTGTCCAGGACAGTGGGTTAGTTGTTAGTGGCTAGTGAGAGAAAGAAATGTTTTATTTAACGACGTACTCAACACATTTTATTTACGGTTATATGGCGTCAGACATATGGTTAAGGACCACATAGATTTTGAGAGGAAACTCGCTGTCGCCACTACATGGGCTACTCTTTCCGATTAGCAGCAAGGGATCTTTTATTTGCGCTTCCCACAGGCAAGATAGCACAAACCATGGCCTTTGTTGAACCAGTTATGGATCACTGGTCGGTGCAAGTGGTTTACACCTACCCACTGAGCCTTGCGGAACACTAACTCAGGGTTTGGAGTCGGTATCTGGATTAAAAATCACATGCCTCAACTGGGATCCGAACCCAGTACCTACCAGCCTGTAAACCGATGGCCTAACCACGACGCCACCGAGACCGGTCAGGCTAGTGAGAGAGAAGAGTGTTTAGTGGTCTTACATCTACCCGGTTTAGAATTACACAAAATGAAATAGGCCATGTCCTGATCACTTTTTGGTAAGAGTTGACTGAATCAGCTGATTTTGATGGACAAAGTTTGTTTGTTTATGTTGTTTAACGACACCACTAGAGCACATTGATTTATTAATCATCGGCTATTGGATGTCAAGCATTTGGTTATTTTGACAGTCTTAGAGAGGAAACCCACTACATTTTTCCATTTGTAGCAAGGGTCATGGTATATGCTATCCTGTCTGCGGGATGGTGTATATATAACATCACTTGCTACTAATGGAAAACTGTAGCGGGTTTCCTCTCTAAGACTATATGTCAAAAATTACCAAATGTTTGACATCCAATAGCCGATGATTGATAAATCAATGTACTCCAGTGGTGTCGTTAAACAAAACAAACTTCTTTTCTTTGTACTTACTTTAGGTCTAGTCAACTACTATACACACACCGTGCTAAATATTGTGTACAAAGATTAATTCCAAAAATACAACGGTAATGGAAGCCGCCATATTTGTCACTTAACATAGAAGTGGCTCTATACACTGCGGTCGTATTTTTCTTGGAAAAGCCAGTGCAAGGCCATCATACTCTATGATCTAAGCACGGGTTGCATCTAGTAATTTAATATAACTTGAAATCAGGATGATAAAAAGAAGACTAAAGAGAAAACACGGCTAAAATAATCAAGCATGATGCTTCTTCCTCCCCTGGGTCATATGGATTAGGAAACTGTTTCTGAGATTGCTGTATGTACAGGCATGTTTGACTGCGCCTCACACCCGTACAGAGCTAAAGAGCTGTCATGTTGTTCGGTGTTAGCATTGTAATTTCAGTGAATTGGATCTGTCGTGGGACGTTCTCGAGACACGAGTTTCGGCTGACGACGTTTATTTTGCATACTGCCGACACAGCGTGCAATCACAGATCGGGTTTCATACAGATATGTTAATTTCGTTATAACACATTATGCAAACATGAGGCAGATGACAAGAACAGTTATTCGTAATGAATATTCATGACATAGACAAAACAAATAGCCCATTGTTATCAGACTTTTAAGTCTGGGTTTGTTTCATACATAATTGCTGTTTGTCATCAATGAGAGAAAAACGCTTTGAAGAAAGATTACGTGCACTAATTATACTTTTTAAAGTTTTAGAAAATTATAATAATTTAAAATGTGTATGTGTGTGTGTGTGTGTGTGTGTGTGTGTATTTGTGTGTGTGTGTGTGTGTGTGTGTGTGTGTGTGTGTGTGTATAAGAGAGAGTGTGTGAAAGAGAGAGAAAGTGTGTGTGTGTGAGAGAGAGAGAGAGAGAGAGAGAGAGAGAGAGAGAGAGAGAGAGAGAGAGAGAGAGAGAGAGAGAGAGAGAGAGAGATTAAACTCGTTAGTATGTATTATCAATTTTAAATCCCGATTGATATAGGTGGGTGTTTTGTTTTGTTTTTGTCATGAGCTTTAGTGTGTGGCAAAAGAAACTTATTGCACTTGATAATCCACTTATTGCATTTTATAATACACTTATTGCACTTGATAATACATAGTAGCGAGTTTGATATTATATTTTTTACCTCAAACCAGGATGTGTTTATTCAGCTCCCATGAACATCAGGCGTGTTATCTAATTTCATTTTGACCGCCCAGTCTAATCTAGCAACCAAATTTAAAGAGTAGTATTTTCTTTATTAATTATATTAATTAGAGTTGCGCATCAAAATTTTAAAGGCCAACTATTTAATTTTTGGATGTAAATTTCAAAATTGTCCCCTTAATTTTGTTCTGTCCCGGAGCAAGTCACTGGCTATCCAGAGACAGGCCCCGGGACGGACATGCTCGAAACTCTAGTGGTATATGAGCATGTTAAAATTATTCGCACTCGCACTCCCATGAACAATTCAATGTGCCGACTATTTAGAAACGTAACTTAGAAAGCCAGAACTGTACGTATATATATTTACCTGTATCTCGTTTTGTTTGTAAAGCGTATTGCTCCAAGCCAATTATATAATTAAAATTACAGTGTGTTGATATGGCTAAGCTTCATCGTCCTTTGTTTACGTAGATTGTGTTTGTATTGACAAGTAACCCGACAGTTCTTACAAATTACTACGAATACAGCTTAGGCAAGGTCAATGTAGGTTGTAGCTCATTTAGTACGTTCCGTTCATTGGCCACTGTGAAGTGAAGTATCCAATCAAATGACCGATTAAACCAACTGATGCGTTATGATTTTTATCACCCACCTGGTGAACGTATAGCGGTGTCGTACAAATACGGTACGCACCACGAGGGTCGTACCGTATGTACGTCTTTTCATTGGTTGACAATGAAGCAAGGCTGTTATGGTTGGATGGACAGTAAGTCTACCGGGACTGTTTTTTTTCATTCTTGGGGGAGTTTTGTTAAAATATGGAATTATGCATTAGTTTTACCCATTTTTCACCCAATATGAAAATAAACATATTTGATGCATGTACCTTACAGCTTTCTTTAAATTAAAAAATGAAACCCGATGGAAATTTATGGGGAAGTACGTCTACACCACTCCCCTGAAAACGTCACTGAGAAGTAGCGGAAGTACAACGAACTATTTCTCAATGCGGCGGTACGTAGTCGTGCACCGGCTAGTTATGCAAATCAACATTCGGTCTTGAAATAGGCTACAAAATTGATTGATTTATTTATTTATTTTTCATAATTTGCAAGATTTAAAGGAGGGTAATAAATAAAATATCACCCTCGTTTTCGCTAGATATCATTTTTACGAAACTCGTGAACTTCCCAAACGTATCCGACCTCACTTTCGTTCGGTCGGATACGTTTGGGAAGTTCACTCGTTTTGTAAAAATTATATCTAGCGAAAACTCGTATAGTATTCTATATGTATTTCCCGGTTATGAGTGCCGCTGGGGTAATAAATATTGGTTTGTTCCTTTCTTTGTTCCAGATATCAAAGTTTTTTTTATATTTTCAAAGTTAAATATTAGAGATAGATACATGTATATATAGTAAAGGAAAGGATGTTTGTTTAACAGCGTATCTCAGCACATTAAAATTCAAAATGATTTTAATTATGGCTATTTGGAGTCTGACATGATTAATTCGAGACTTGGTCGACAGAGATATTTTTTAAAGTTAATATTTGTTTTGTTTAACGACACCACTACAGCACATTGATTTATTAATCATCGGCTATTGGATGTCAAACATTTGGTAATTTTGAGTGCGGGATAGATAGATAGATAGATAGATAGATAGGCAGGCAGGCAGGCAGGCAGGCAGGCAGGTAGGTAGGTAGGTACGTAGGTAGGTAGGTGGGTGGGTGAGATTTAGGTAGCTAGGCAGGCAGGTATATAGGTAGATGGTAGATGGATACATGGATCGATGGAAGCATGCATGCACTGATGGACGGACAAATCAAAAATAAATAGAGAAAAAAGATAGACAGACAGACGGACAGAGGCAGGCAGGTAGAATGATACAAATATGTGACACCGCAGCTTGACGGGAAAATATTACCACTCCTGTTGTTAATGTATATTAAATATAATTTGTATTAATCCTATCATTTTGTGGCACACTGTAAATACAGAAAGACAGAAGTCAGACAGTTAAGTAATGTAGATCACCCTTTATTTCATTTCAACTTAATTTCGTGCTTATATCAAATTAAGGTTCAAACACGCTGTCTTGGACACACACCTCAGCTGTCTGGGCTGTCTGTCTAGGACAGTGGGTTAGTGGTTAGTGAGAGAAAAGAGGGTGTAGTAGTCTTACACCTACCCAATGAACCGTTAAAACTTGCTCTGGGTGGGAGCCGGTACTGGGCTGCGAATCCTGTACCTACCAGCCTTACGTACGATGAATTAACCACGACACCACCGAGGCCGGTTGGTGAGATCACCAATGGGGCAAGAAAGCCGAGTCATCTTCAAGAGTACGGAAGACATGAAATACTCAGACTGGGCAAAACCAATCAACATCCATTAGCAGGCAGTCTCATTGACATCTGGCATAAAATTATATAACGTATAGCCATGAGATTTTCGCGTTCACGTGCCAAGCCTGACAGAGGATAGTAAAGGATAATCTAGTTTTTATGTATCGGTATTGAACTATTGCCTGTGTTCTGAGTTGGACGGTCTTCGTGTTTCTGAAAGGTTCATCGGGTCAGACTGACACTGATGATGGCAGACGGCTAGCTTAGTGCAAGATGTTGTTATCAGTGGTGTTTTAAGATTACAGTCTCATTTGCAAAGGAAGATGGTGATGGTTCACACATTAAATAGATTGCAAAAGGAATTTTCAGAATACATAAAATTGTATTAAAACCTGGCAAGTTTTTTGAAGCATAAATACTCTTGCGGGAAAAGGCTTCAAAGCTTCAAATTAATAAACACAGATAAACGCTTCTTCTTGTTCACATTTAAGTTTAGATTGGTGGGGGGGGGGGGGGGGGGGGGGGGGGGGGGGGGGGGGGGGGGGGGGGGGGGGGGGGGGGGGGGGGGGGGGGGGGGGGGGGGGGGGGGGGGGGGGGGGGGGGGGGGGGGGGGGGGGGGGGGGGGGGGGGGGGGGGGGGGGGGGGGGGGGGGGGGGGGGGGGGGGGGGGGGGGGGGGGGGGGGGGGGGGGGGGGCACCTATTTTATGTATATCCATGTTATGGGAGGGGGGGTATTCAGTGCGCCCGCGAACAGTTTAACTGGTTTGCATCGTATCGTATCACATTCATTACGTTTAGTGTTAGGTGTAAAAACTAGTCTAGCGTGTGCGGCGTCCTGAACTCGTCTGTAATTTTGCTCGATTTATTTCACTTCTAACGTGTAAAGTTACAGTCTCTGGTTACCATATTATAACATCATGTACAAATATAAAATACAAGCTCAAATGCACTTTTAAAAAACTCGTGTGTGTTTGTTATGAACGGAGATCGTCAAAAGCATACGCTCGATTCGTCGCCTGTGCCGCCATTGCTCGGCAAAGGACAAACGACAGCCTCTTGTTAGTTTCAGTTAACACGTGCGTTTGCCGATTTCAAATTGTAGGGTTCGTCTCAAAAAATGAAATGAGAAATCTTGCGCTGTACGAAAAACGTTCGGTTGAGGATACGGTACTAGAGTCTTGCGTTAAAACCGGTTTGATCTTGACAATGTATTATCGACAATCGTACCTTCCTATTTCAGAATTAATATTTTATAAAGTGTTAGTAGAACTTTTAAAGTTTAGTTTATATATATATATATATATATATATATTCAAGTATATAGAATAAGGAAGGGAGTGTTTGTTTAAAGGCATCATTTAAACGTCAGCAGCTTTCCCACATGCAAAGTAGGAAGCCCGCTGCCTTGTCTTGAGAAGTGGCAATCCTCCTATACACAAACTACCTGACAGTGATTCCTGGAAGCGGGAACAGTCACAATATTTGGTAACATCCTTTTGACTTTGCCTTGTGCAGAGATACGCTTCAGATTGGGTTTTATGTTTAGTTTGGTAATTGCCAAGACACATTGCATCACACACCGCATCCCTTGATATACCAGTCGTGGTCGTGAATCACTGGATAGAATGGGAAAACACATTGGGATTAATCTTACGAATAATCGCATTTTCACAACCGACTGACATCCTGCAAAGCGCTTGCTTGAACTGCTTGCGTCGTAGGATCAAACCCCCTTAGTGGGTCCCCCCCCCCCCCCCCCAGTCATAACCAGTGCCCTACGACTGGTACTTCACAGGCAGTAGTATGCGCTGTCTTGCCTATTGGAAAGTGCATATAAAATTTCCACTTCCTGGTACTGAAAAAAGTAGTGGGTTTCCAAAACTAACACATATCTTTGACATCCAATAGCCGATAATTGATAAATCAGTGTGCTCTAGATGGGTCATCAAAGTAACACACAAAAAAACTAAATTGTGTATTTATGATACATAATAACCTATGTCATGCTAGCGGCTTTTTTTGCAAGCTTTTCACAGCTTGAAAAAAAAAGTGTATCGCATTTATCCAATCATACGATCTGTAGATTAAGTAATTAGTAATTAGTACACGAGCACACTTCTCTGTTCTTTCCCGTATCTTAAGCGCCGTGTTAATGTACATTTGCAGTTTCCGGCAAGTTCCGCTTCGTCTCAATATTATGACATGCTTAGCACACTTTGATCTCGCAAATAATAATTTAGCTATAATTTCCCTTCTTTACCCCTGACGAGAATAAAAAAATTGATTTATGTACCTTGTGAAAAAAATGGTTGTTGACACTGCAATTATTTTTAGATAAAAAAAAGGGCATTTGCTTGAGACACCATTGCTTGATGGCTTATTAAATCCTCCGATTATCAAACTCTGTCGTGAAAGAGAGAATGAATTTAAAGTTAATATTTATCTGTTTGTACTTGGCAGCGTATCTAATTTAGACTGTATGTCCAGTGATGTGATATTTCAGCACCTCATGTGCACACACGGTCGTAATTCTGGAAACGTTTCAGTCAATATACACAGTTTGTAATTAAATGCCCATGGCGGGATTCAGTTTTCCAAGAACATGTCAAAGAATCGTTAACATATTGACCAGACCGCTTACAGTAAACAATGACCCGGTGACTTGTACAGAGATGTAATCAAGCTCTTAATGATTTGTATAAAACGTACTAAATGTAATGAATTGTATAAAGACGTACTAAATGTAATGAACTGTATAAAGACGTACTAAATGTAATGATTGCATAAAGACGTACTAAATGTAATGGCTTGTATAACGATGTACTAAATGTAATGAATTGTATAAAGACTTATTAACTGTAATGAATTGTATAAAGACGTACTAAATGTAATGAATTGCACACATACGTATTAAATGTAATGGCTTGTATAACGATGTACCAAATGTAATGAATTGTATAAAGACGTACTAAATGTAATGAATTGTATAAAGACGTAATAGACTTACCGACTTACAATACACGTACAATATATTCATAAAGATGCAGTAAACCTTTAACGAATTGTATAATGATCTACTAAACTTGCAATGAATTGTACGAGATGTCGCAGATTTAAAGGGACATTCCCGAGTTTGCTGCATTGTAAGAAGTTTCCGACTAATAAAATATTTCTACGATTAAACTTACATATTAAATATATTTTCTTGTTTAGAATATCAGTGTCTGTATATTCAATGTGTTTCCGGTCGTCTTAATATTTGTAAGAAGCCCAAACCGGATTTTGTTTTCAAATAATTTCGTACGTACGAAAAAATCTTTTTTAGCAAATAAAATGAAATGTAACCCAGTACAAATATTAGAACGATAAGAAACACGTTTAATATACAGCCACTAATATTATGCAGAAAAATATATTTGATATGTTATTACAGTCGTCAAAAAGTCTCTGTTAGTCGATAACATCTGAAAAATTGCAGCAAACTCAGGAATGTCCCTTTAACGAATTGTATAAAAATATATATATATATAATCAAGCTATAGTAAACTGTATAAAAATGTAATAATAAATTTTATGAACTGTATAAAGATTCTGTCAAACACTTGATTTGCGAAGGTATATAGATGGTGTCTTCATCAAACTACACAAGAAGATTGTTTTGTTTAATATCACCACTAGAACACACTGATTAATTGATCATCGGCTATTGGATGTCAAACATTTGGTAGTTGTGACACGTAGTGATCAGAAGAAACCCATTACATTTTTCCTAATGTAGTAAGGTATATTTGATATGCCCTTTCTCGCATACAGAAAAGCTCATACCATGGCTTTTGACCAGTTGTGGTACACTGGTTGGAACGATAAAAATCAAATCAGTTGAATGGATTCACCGAGGTGGTTCGATCCTGCGACGCAAGCACCTCAAGCGAGCACCACTCAACCGACTGAGCTAAATCTAGCCTTCTCAGCCAACTACAAGTGTTAGGATTTGACATTAAAAGATATAACTTATTATTTGGTATTCCTTCTGAAACGTGGACGGGACGTAGCCCACTGGTAAAGCGCTCGCATAATGCGCGATCAGTCTATGATCGGTCCCTGTCAGTTGCCGCATTGAACTATTTCTCGTTCCAGCTAGTGCACCAAGACCAATATATCATGGTATGTGCTTTTTCTTTCTTCTTTTTTTGGGGGGATGATGCATATAAAAGATTGATTTCTACTAATGGGAAAATGTAGCGGGTTTCCTCTCTAAGACTATAAGTCAGGATTATCAAATATTTGACATCAAATAGCTGATGATTAATGAATCAATTTTCTCCAGTGTTGTTAAACAAAGCAAACTCTTTTTAGCTGTGAAGCAGTCCTGTAGATTTGGTGTTGTTGTTTCATTTAAACAGTTACAATGAAATCGCAGTCATTATGAGGAATTGACTTTAATGGTATCTGTATTGTTCGACTGGCTATATTTTGAAACGTTTTCTGCAAAATGAATGGCTTAGCTGAAACAAATCACCTGCATGACCACAGGTTCATTTAAACAGTACTAAATGAACCCATTATAATAACATATGTGATCGATTCAACTAAAATCATACTATATGATGACTGGTTCTTATAAGCCATACTGTATGCATATAGTGTTTGGTTTAATTTGAGTTCTCGCTTGATGTGCTTGCGTCGCAGGATCGAACCACCTCGGTGGATCCATTCAGCTGATTGGGTTTTTTCTCTTTTCAACCAGTGCACCACAACTGGACAAAGGCCGTGGTATGTGATTTCCTGTCTGTCGGAAAGTGCATATAAAAAATCCCTTGCAGCATTAGAAAAAATGTACTGGGTTTCCTCTGATGACTAAGAGTTACCATATATTTGAGATCCAATAGCCGATGATTGATTAATTAATGTGCTCTAGTGGTGTCGTTAAACAAAACAAACTTTAACTTTGGTTCACCTAAACCGCACTGATGTGTGCTTCACCTAAAACACACTGTAAAGTATGCCGACTGTTCAGTTTAAATGATAGGATATGGTGTTTTGGTTGACCTATAATAAAAAATGCATTACTATTTCAATCAGCAACGTCGCATTGAGACGCGCATGTGTTTTAAATAGACCATTATAGAAGCAAAAGACGTTTGGGATTCTGTTTTTCTTTCTTAAATGAGTTTCCTATTATCCTTTTAAGACGATTCTATCAGAAACATGTCTGGCGAGAATGCCTGGTTTGGTTCAGCCGTGCTATCAGTGTCCTCTGAGAACGTGTATAAATTGTTCATCTTAATGTCTTCACGCCAATGGACTTCTATTGCTCGCATCAAACTTCTTTAATGGCCGAGTCACAGGCAAGGTGGAACGTAGACGAGAGCTTGTGAAATATTAAAAGTCTTGAAGATTGATCATGGGTTGTGTTGTTTCAGATTATCAGAATTAGGTCTGGCAACTTGGTGTACTTAAACTGTATAGTCTGGACTAAAACTTAGACAAGTGATTCTCTGGTTTTCGCTTCTTTTTTGTTTTCTGTTGTTTTGTTGTTTTTTCGGTTGGGGGTAGAGATTGTTAATAAATCAATGTTCTAGTGGTGTGGTTAAACAAAACAAACTTGTTGTGTGTTTAGAATTATTGACTTATTGTTGAGTCACGCTGTATGGTTACAGTAGACTGACATGGTTTTCTGTCAGAGGGTACGGAGGTTAAAATTGCGTACCATAAAATCTTATTAATTAAAGGGGCATTCCTGAGTTTGCTGCATTGTAAGATGTTTCCGACTAATAAAACATTTCTACGATTAAACTTACATATTAAATATATTTTCTTGTTTAGAATATCAGTGTCTGTATATTCGATGTGCTTCTGGTCGTCTTAATAGTTGTAAGAAGCACTAACTGGATTTTGACTTCAAATAATTTCGTACGTACAAAAAATATATATTTTAGGAAATAAAATAAAATTTAACCTAATACAAATATTAGAACGATCAGAAACACGTTTAATATACAGGCACTAATATTTTTGCAATTACAATCGTTAAAAAGTCTCTGTTAGTCGATAACATGTTAAACATTGTAGGAAACTCAGGAATGTCCCTTTAATGGATATAGACTGGTGGGTTTTTTTTTTTTTTGTTATTATTTTTTTTTTTTAATTTGCTACGAATAAAAACAATGCAGCGGGTTTCCTCTCTATGACAATATGTCAGAATTATTCAATGTTTAACATCCAATAGCCGATGATTAATAAATCAATTTGCTCTCTAGTAGTGTCGTTAAACGAAACAAGCTTTATTTAAATTACGTACCCTCGAATTATTTTCTGACAGAAAGCCTGGCTGAGCTTCTTGCACAGAATGTTAAGTCAAACACATACAATATGTTTTTGGTGTTAGAAAATATATGAACGGTTCTATACGAACTAATACAGATACGTTTAATATTGGTAACTCTACACCTTCGTGTGGGTGCTGAACGTTTTGGACCGGACACGATATGACAAATGTGGAATGACATGATCACGAAAGAATGTCTCCACTAAACAGCCTTATCCTACCAGCTAAGACAAAACTATTAAAGGGACATTCCCGAGTTTGCTGCTATTTTTAAGATGTTATCGACTAACAGAGACATTTTAACGATTGTAATTACATATTAAATACATTTTTGTACATAAAATATTAGTGGCTGTATATTAAACGTGTTTCTGATAGTCCTAATATTTGTACTAGGTTAAATTTCATTTTATTTCCTAAAAACAGTATTTTTCGTATGTACTAAATTATTTGAAGACAACATCCAGTTTAGGCTTCTTACAAATATTAAGACGACCAGAAACACGTTGAATATACAGACACTGATATTCTAAATAAGAAAATATATATAATATTTAAGTTTAATCGTAGAAATATTTTATTAGCCGGAAACATCTTACAGTGCAGCAAACTCAGGAATGTGCCTTTAACTGTAAGCATGATAAATGAAGAAATGCTCCTATTCATCGGATATTAAATGTCAATCAGATGGTAAATGAAATGAAAAGATCCCCGACACCAGACAAATACTTATATATTGCACACGAGCTCTCATATTCAGTATAATACACACGGCAGATGAACTGGTATCAAACAGCATTGTACTGTAATGAATAGTAGATTGATAGACTTTTAATGGAAAGATGACTGTGATACGCATAATCCATCGATCTAAGATATCTGCTGTCAACTAACTTGTGATACAGATTTTGTCTTTTGTAATGCCTGTGTTTGTGTGTGTAAGGTAGGTATGGTTTCTGGGGCGTGTAGGCAGGTATGCACATAGCGTATTATGTAGGTGGTAGGCAGAAATGCGAGTTGTTTGAGTAGTAGGTAGGAAGAAAAATGTTTACTTAACGACGCACTCAACACATTTTATTTAGGGTTATATGGCGTCGGACATATGGTTAAGGACCACACAGATATTGAGGGAGGAAACCCGCTGTCGCCACTTCTTGGGCTACTCCTTTCGATTAGCAGCAATGGATCTTTTATATACACCATCCCATAGACAGAATAGCACATACCACGGCCTTTGATGTACCAGTCGTGGTGCACTGGCTGGGACGAGAAATAGCCCAAAGGGCTCACTGACGGGGGAGTGGTAGGTGGGAAATTAGCAGACTTAAATATACTGCAAAGTTTCATTCCAAATAGATCAGCGTGGGAGGGTTTGGGAGGGTTTGTTGTTGGGGTTTTTTTTTTTTTGGGGGGGGGGGGTTTTTTTTTTTGGGGGGGGGGTGTTGTTGTTGTTGTTTTTTTTGGGGGGAGGGGTTGTTTGTTTTTAACATTAAACGTAAACATAATATTTTGTTAAACATGGGATACAAAAACTAATGGCTAGATTATGAATAGTATGAGGGCGGGGCGTAGCTCAGAGGTGAAGCGCTCGCTTGATGCGCAGTCGGTCTAGGATCAGTACCCGTTGGTTAGCTCATTTGGGCTATTTCTCGTGATAACCAGTGCACCGTGACTGGTATATCAAAAGCCGTGGTATATTTTATCTTGTCTGTGGGATGAAAGACCCCTTGATACAAATGATTTTTTTTTTACGGGTTTCCTCTCTAAGAATGTATGTTGGAATTACCAATTTAACGTTTCAAATTCAATAGCCGATGACTAATAAATCAATGTGGTCTAGTAGTGTCGTTAAACAAAAAACAAACTTTGACTTTTAACTTTATGAACACACCTATGATGACTCTTAAATAAAAATGAAAGAAACTATTTCCGTGACTCGTGAACGGTATTTTACTCCTGTTACGATCAGGGCATGAATACCTCGTTTGTTTATCTCAAGTAGCACTTACGTCTTTTGGGGGAAAAAAGTGTAGATATATCAAATGCAAAGTGACTGGCAATTCATTATGACTCTATAATCATAACATTCTGGCGGGCATGTAGACTCAGTCTAAGATTCTTTAAGGTTTACATGTCTGGATTATGTATAAGATAAAAACAAAATATAAGTGTAGAAACCATGGTGATTAGCATGTTCTGACTCACTCTCCCACTCCCCACTATGACTGCTTGCCAACTTTTAGCGTCACTAAAAGATTGTTTTAATTTTATTCACTCTTATCTGAATTACTTGACCTAGGTAACGTACGTACTTCCGTTGTATAACACAGTATAGCGGTCACCTGCTTATCGCGGATGTATCTCTAGGTATCATTCATAATTTGGTAAAACGCCCACTGCTACTTTACCTGCAGGAGTCATATTAAACTGTGTTTTGGTTTACGACACCACTAGAGCACACTGATCATCAGCTATTGGAAAGAAGGAAATGTTTTATTTGACGACACACTCAACACATTTTATTTACGGTTATATGGCGTCAGACATATGGTTAAGGACCACAAAGATACTGAGAGAGGAAACCCGCTGTCGCCACTTAATGGGCTACTCTTTTCGATTAGCAGCTAGGGATTTTTTTATATGCACCATCCCACAGACAGGATAGCACATACCACGGTCTTTGATATACCAGTCGTGGTGCACTGGCTGGAGCGAAAAATAGCCCAATGGGCCCACCGACGGGGATCGATCCCAGACCGACCGCGCATCAAAAACGAACGCTTTACCACTGGGCTACGTCTCGCCTCATCTTATTTGAATTACATGACCTAGGTAAACACAGTATAGCGGCCACCTGCCTATAGCGGCCACCTGCCTATAGCGGATGTATCTCTAGGTATCATTCATAATTTGGTAAAAGGACCACTGCCACTTTACCTGCAGGAGTCATATTAAACTGTGTTTTGGTTTACGACACCACTAGAGCACACTGATCATCAGCTATTTGAAAGAAGAAAAATGTTTTATTTGACTACAGTTTTATGGAGTTGGACATGTTGAGGACCACAGGGTCAATTAGAGGCCACTCCGTGAACTACTCTTTTTGATTAGCAGCAATGGATCGTTCTTATACATCATCCAACAGACAGGATAGTACACACCACGGTCTTTGTTACATCAGTTGTGGCGCTCTGGCTGGGCCGATCGATGGGGATCGTTGCTATTAAATTTCAAATATTTAGTAATTCCAAAACATAGTCTTCAGAAGAAACCCTCTACAGTCTTCCCTCAGCTGCAAGGGATCTTTTATATGCACTTTCTCACAGACGACCGGCCTCGGTGGCGTCGTGGTTAGGCCATCGGTCTACAGGCTGGTAGGTACTGGGTTCGGATCCCAGTCGAGGCATGGGATTTTTAATCCAGATACAGACTCTAAACCCCGAGTGAGTGCTTCGCAAGGCTCAATGGGTAGGTGTAAACCACTTGCACCGACCAGTGATCCATAACTGGTTCAACAAAGGCCATGGTTTGTGCTATCCTGCCTGTGTGAAGCGCAAATAAAAGATCACTTGCTGCCTGTCGTAAAAGAGTAGCCTATGTGGCGACAGCGAGTTTCCTCTAAAAAAAAAACTGTGTCAGAATGACCATATGTTTGACGTCCAATAGCCGACGATAAGATAAAAAATCAATGTGCTCTAATGGCGTCGCTAAATAAAACAAACTTTACTTCTTCTTTTTTTCTCACAGACAGGACAGCACATAGCATGACCTTTTATATACCAGTCGTCGGGCTCTGGTTGGGACTGGTAAAAACAATCAGAGAATGGGACGTAACTGGATCCCGCCCATAATTATTAAGTTGTTTTAAATGCAGTTAAATAGCATGGATAATATATTACCAATGGTTAATAAAGCGACATTTTGAACAGTGTTCTTCAAATAAATACCGACAAAATTGTACGTGTTCACATTTGGTGCCAATTGTGGCCTGTGACATAATTGATTCTGACTATCGCAACTTTCCGATCACGCAGTACAATGCAATGATACATGTACAGCCTTCTAAACCATACGTTTTACCACGTGGTCGTGTCACACTCTTCCTGGTTGTACAGTCTTCTAAACCATAAGTTTTACTACACGTGGTTGTGCCACACTCTTCCTGGTTGTACAGTCTTCTAAACCATAAGTTTTACTGCACGGGGACGTGCCATACTCTTCCTGGTTTTGGATTCTTCAATCAGTGGTGTGTGGGTTTTTTTCGTTTCATGTTTCGGAGCGCTGACGAGGAAATCTGAAAATAACCCTCACCACTTTGCACGATTGGCGTGAAATCCTCACATCTTGATCCAATCAGCCTTTTTATTGATTTAACACAAAACAAACGCCAAGATGTATTTCACTCACTAAGCTTTTTAGAGAAAAGGTTTCTATTATTTCTAAGCCACTCCCGAGTCATTCGATTACCTAAACGGCGTGTGTTCAAAGAGTACGCGTTTTCAAAGACCATCTCGTTGTGTTGTAGATATATAAGACTGATGCTGACCACACGGTATCAGTTAAAAACCTCATGTCTAAATGTAGATGTTCGTAAAGTAATTAGTTCATTTAGTTTCACATGCTGGGTGACAAGATAAGTTAAAGCAACTGACAGACGATAACGATCCGTGTGTACGGTTTCCAACTATATAATTGCATTACCGGCCTCGGTGGCGTCGTGGTTAAGCCATCGGACATAAGGCTGGTACGTACAGGGTTCACAGCCCGCTACCGGCTCCCACCCAGAGCGAGTTTTAATGACTCAATGGGTAGGCGTAAGACCGCTACACCCTCTTTTCTCTCATTAACCACTAACAACTAATCCACAGTCCTGGACAGACACCCCAGATAGCCGAGGGTGTGTGTGTGTGTGTGTGTGTGTGTGTGTGTGTGTGTGTGTGTTTGTGTGTGTGTGTGTGTGTTTGTGTGTGTGTGCGTGTGTGTGCGTGTTTGTGTGTGTGTGTGTGTGTGTGTGTGTGTTTGTGTGTGTGCCCAGGACAGCGTGCTTGAACCTTAATTGGATATAAGCACGAAAATAAGTTAAAATAAACAAATAATTGCATTGTGATTGGCGATGATTTTGGTTTGAATCAATTGTTGAATTTGTCATACCTCAAGATCCACTCACTATTATTATCGTATTGTGGGAATTTTCAATCCAGTACAGACTCCAACTCATGCCTACGTTCAGGCAGTCGTGTTTGGCTTAAACGTTTGTAAACTATTTTTACTGGTTCCCAAAGTGATAATTCTATTTATTGTGAAGTGTATAAACCTGTTTAGCGAGCTTTAGCGACAAAATTAATGATTGGCTGAACCTATCCCAGATGAATGCACCACTAGGCTCAGTTGGGAAGTGTAATGCCTAATGACAAACTACCAACTGTCACGACGGAGTTGGCTAACTCGCCAATTTCTCGACTTCTTCGACTGTCCAGTTGCTAGTCTGAGCGCTCGTACAACTTGATTATCGTCGTAAACGTCTCCTATGACCGATTAGTTGTTAATCTGAGTGCATCCGGTTTTTTGTTTTTTTTTGTTGTTTTTGTTTGGGGGGGGGGGGGGGGGGGGTTCGGGGGGGGGGGTTCAAAAGTTTATTTCCATGAAATGCCACATTTACATCCGTGTTATATACCCACGTGGCCTGCGTATACTATACACACATATATATACATAATAAATATTATACATCGTATTAGAAGAAATAACATCGCAAAATAATAATAATGAAAAATAGCTATGTACATCTATTACGTAATAGGGATTGGCAAAGTCATGGAGGACAGTTATATTAGTAAGAAAATTAAGGAAAGGATTTATCTCCGGCTGAAAGGATGTTTCCATTAGCGTAAAAATAAACTAAGTGGAATTGATGGACTTATTATTATAATTATTTAAAGTATTAATTTTAAAGAGGTAAAATGCCCCATTTTTCTGTGAAGCGGTCTTCATTGTACTCTAAAATATATTTTTTTATTGTTCGATAATATTTTATAAAACTAAGAGCTTTCATAAATTTGTGTAGTTTTTCTTTATGTTTACAACTATATATCTGTCTTTTCAGTATAACAATTAGATGATTTATTAAAATGCTTTGACTAGGGATACCCAGCAAAACACCTTGAATATTTAATTTAATGACTGATCCTATCTTTGTTTCGAGCCAAATTTTAAATGTTTTCCATATTTGATTAGAGTGAGGGCAAATAGAAACATATATGTTCCAAAGATTCTGGTTCGTTAGCACAAAAACTGCATTTATTATCCGCCTGTATGCTACACATACAGAGATTTGAGTTTTAATGTCAGGGGTAATTCGTTTTATAATTTCAAAACATTTTGACAAATGACCTTCAGTAATATTTGTATTAAGTTTTTGTGTCCATTTATTCGCAATATGTAATGTAGAAAACACTTTTGATTTTATATATAAATAGTAAATAAATTTACAGCTTTTCGATTTTTGCATTCTTTTTAAATTATTGTCATTATCTGGGGTTTCCAAAGTTAACATATGTCCTTTTATTTTGCGTAACCAATATTTTGGAATATATGAAAAAAGTTTGTTTTATTTAACGACGCCACTAGAGCACATTGATTTTTTTTATCATCGGCTACTGGACGTCAAACACTGTTTTTTAGAGGAAACCCGCTGTCGCCACATAGGCTACTATTTTACGACAGGCAGCAAGGGATCTTTTATTTGCGCTTCCCACAGGCAGGATAGCACAAACCATGGTCTTTGTTGAACCAGTTATGGCCCACTGGTCGGTGCAAGTGGTTTACACCTACCCACTGAGCCTTGCGGAGCACTCACTCAGGGTTTGGAGTCGGTATCTGGATTAAAAAATCCCATGCCTCGACTGGGATCCGAATTCAGTCGAGGCATGTAGACCGATGGCCTAACCACGACGCCACCGAGGCCGGTTTTGGAATATATGAAAGTATTTTAAAGTATAGTAAATAATTACCATTTAGGTTATATTCATTTTTAACTCTTATGAATCGCTTTATCATACCATTTGGTGTAAATAAATCACATACCGATTTTAGACCCTTTTCATACCAATGTAGGAACTGTTGTATTAAAGGCGCTCTGTCACGGATGGTTGACCTAATTAATTACCTAACAAAGTATTATCTTAAAATATATACATTTGATTTGTCGCTAAAAGTACTTTATTTAACCATCTACATAACTACCATAACCCACTAATTACTGATATTTTGTAAAAACAATTGAATTATGTCAACGGTCCATAATTCAGGAAAAAAATAACGGCTATTTGGAGCGAAGAGGTGTGACGTATTATTTTTGTAGTCACGTGATGGGCAACCTTCGAATAACTGCAATGTCAAAACGATTTGCCAAGCTCGTGTAACGAGAACGTTTGACCGTCTTATGCGACGTAGAGTAAATCGAAAGAAAAACAATGAAAATAAGTTATAAAAAGATATATAAACATGTACTGAATGATAATAAGCTTATACATTAATTTATTTTAGTAACAGAAGCATTTTAAACGGCGACGATTCGAATAATTAGACCTTTGCATGTACAGATAAATTTATCGTTTGTTCGCGGAAAAATCTAAACACCTAAACACCGCATTCATTTTTCAGTTTGTCAAATTTATTATTATATAAAATATGCCATAACCCCATGGGTAATTACAAATGGCTTGGAATAGGAATTACTACATTTTTAAAGAATACTGTGAACTAGACGGTGTTTATATACGAAGTGGCTATATATACGACGGCCGTGTATATATATATATATATGACCTCCACTAACGAGGGCTGCCTATAAACACAGCAAAAATGTATATAGGCGGTAAATAAGTATTTGATTGATCCATATTGCCGAACCACTTGGAACAAGAGGAATACAAACTAAGTACAAACAGGGGAATGGCGATTGAATATGAATCTAGCGGACCCTTTTGTGTACGTTTTCCATAGACACCTACTCGGTGTTTCTGCCGGAAATAATTTTTTGGGTATGGCGCTATGAAATTAAATATTTACAGTGTGTTTGCTGAATGCAACAGCAGTCGATAGGGGGTATGGGGGCCTCTCCTAAAAATAATATGGGTTAGGTGTAGGGTTAGGGTTATGAAAATCACACAGTAATAATAAAGAGTCATTAATTTTGTCACGGTTAACTTAAAAAATTTGCCATAAAATTTGGGTATGGCGCCATACCCATTTTACCCTGCTACCGTATATGAATAGCGTAATATTGCCCTTGCAGTACTATAATAATAATAATAATAATAATAATAATAATACTTATAATAATAACAACAACAATAACAATAACAATTATTATTATTATTATTATTATTATTATTATTATTATTATTATTATTATATATGAATGAATAAATACATATAAACCCGCCACTAATGGATACTCTTTCCGATAAATAAAATTATCAGCTTCTGAGATTATCTGAAAAAGAAAATAAATACACACCAACTACGGACAGTACACTAACAGCGAGGGCTTGTAACTGGAAACAGTCGGAAGGAAACGTGTTATCTTTCGCTGCTCGAGAATTATACTGTTCTATCGACGAAATTGGGTCAAATGGAATTATGGGTATCATTGAAAAGCTGATATTATAATCTTGAAGATGAAACCGGTTTCAGTTGCAAACTGTTACTTGTAATAAAGATATTAACGGCATTATTTTGTTCTATCTCAAAATAATCACTCGATCCTAATGTTAAACTGTTCTATCTTAGCTGACCAGTCATATGTTATCAAACATGGCATGTGACACCGAAATCCTTTGATGAAGTTCAGAACCGGTCATTTTAATCTATTGAAATCAGGTACAAATATATCTCCAAGAACAAGTTTATTGTGTTTGTAACCAAAATGGATTGTCAAAGTAAACACATGCAAAGTTTCATTACAATGTATTCAGAATAAAATTTGTCATTCGCACCCCTTGGATCCTCTGCTGAAATGTCATTGACTTTTTCCCGCGTCATGACGAGTTTATTGTTCTTGTAGGCAAGTGCACTGATTGCAATCCTAGATAGGTTTGTAACAGATTTCCCCGAGACAAAAACAACAACATTAGTTTGTTGTCCGACTCATGTGTCACGCAAAACAGAAACTCTATCACGCTCACAGCATTGAGTCGAAATTATTCAGCAAAACGTTTGTGAACCAGGGCTCTCTTTAATTCAGGAAGTAGATAATCTCCACAGCAAAACTGAAGGAAACGACATTAAAGGTCAAAGAGCACTATAGCCCATTGAATTTTTTTCGTTTATTGAAACAAGTCGGTAGACAGCCTATGGTCATCATTCAAATGAAAGCCAACATGTTCTTAGAGTATCAGTCTATATCAAAATGCTTAAAGTTTCATGATATACCCTTCACAAAATTGAAAATGATCAGTATTTCATCTCAGAAACCCAAAGTAGCACATTTTAAATTATCATTTTCAGGTGAGGAAGATGAAGGTAATCTTCGACAAAAAGCAAGAAACCAAAACACTAAGTTTCAACTCCCTACCCCGTCTGTGTTAAAACCGATTCCACAGTTAAGAAAAGACAAAATCATAAATCCATGCTTAAATTCATGCCGTTAGATAACAAAGCATACATGCACTCCATCCTACATGTATAGTTACAGACACAATTATAGGTACAGTTAGTTAAAGTTGCAGTTGTAGTTTCAGTTGCAGATGAAGCTATAGTTAAAGTTTGCAGTTACATTTACGTTTACAGTTATAGTTACAGTTGTACCTACCACCGTCTAAATCATGATTTTCTTATTTACTACAGTCGTGATTACATGTACATGTTGTTGTTTACCATCGGATCTCTTTTCTTCTGCAATGTGTTTAAGGATTGTTTTATATTTTTTTCTTCTTTTTTTTGTGGTGGTTTTCTAAATGTAGTATGCTTCCTTTGTATTTAAGATTCAATCGTTATTTTGTTGACGTCAAACGTTATAGACTGATGGACACCAGAACCATTCAAGAGAAAATTAAACCTAACTATATTATAAAATGGAATTACTGTTTTCTCTATTAACGTTAAACAGTTTCCAGAAGTTGGCCTTTTGTTTTTGTTTTACAAGTTATTAAAAGCACGTGTTTTAATAGAATACTAATTTTATTTAATGCGTTTCAGAGTTCTAACTAAGTGCTGTAGTTTGCATTGCCAAAAACAAAAACAAACAAAAAAGAAATTATATTTGTTACATGGATATAATTTATTAAAGTATATTTGATCTTTACGAAATCTGTTTTCACTTACTGAAAGCTGCAGTATAAAGAAAATGTGAAATTTTCATTGACTATTCCACTTTAGAACAAACCTATGGGCAAATCTGTTGTATAGCAGATAGAACAGTATAATTTACTGCGTAAGTTTCATTTGTTGTAATTATTATTGTCTATCTCAAAGTCTTATTTTGTTGTTTTGGAGTATTTACTAACATTTTGTCGAGTTTTATATGCCCAATTGACAGTGTTCAAGTTAAAAATGCATATGATATACCTGGTGCCTTGTAATAAAAGCTTATTTAGTAATACCAACACCTCAAACTTTCAAACTCAATTTCCCAACATTTCGAAAAAGTGCAGATAGAACAAAATAATTCTTAACCAGCGTGTTTTCGAACCGTCAATGTACCATTATTGTTACAGATAAGCATAATTAATAACTATGATTTTCGCAGATCAGTACGGTTAAAAGACATTATGTTGTGTATTAAGCAAAAATGATTGTGCCACAATGTTTTTTGTCTGTGCAGGCACATACCCATCTCCTTGTACAAGCAATTTTTTTTGGTGATACATTTTTCGGGAAACATGTCTCGACCCCTCACCGTAAACTTCGCTCGCCTCCGTGTAGACCTCCTCCCCATGCTAAAATCCCTGCACACGCGTCTGCAGTGGTACTGTGTACGGAGCTCCGTAAAAAACAAAACAAAAACAAACAAACAAAACCCCAAATTAAACAACAAAATAACCCTCGCTCCCCACTCATCCCCCCAAAATAAATAAAATAAAAATAAATAATAATAATAATAATAATAATAATCGCTTGTAATATTTTCTTTGTCAACTTTTGCCACAAACCATCTGATGTTATTAGCCTTTTTACCCATGTTACTTTTAAGTATAGTGCATCCGTTGTTGTTCGAGAGTGTGGGGAGTGGCATTACAACGCAACTGTCGAGTTTGCCAACTCCGTTGTGACAGTTGATAGTATCATCCTAGCATTAGGCCACATACAACCACTTCAAGTGTGCTTTGACGGGTGTTTCTCGAGTATACATCATGATCACTGACATCTCAAGAGGATTATTACTCAGCAGGCACTGCTGGTCCCATGTACCCTAGAATCGGGTGATACCGAAATAGCTTAGATGACAGCAAATTTGGAGCACGGTCGTGTCAAGTAATACAGTATCAAAAAAGAAATATTACATAGACTAGCATATTGTTGGTGCAGATCATGCTAAAATGATGGGTTTAATGATAAAAACACCACATGTTACGCAGATATGGTCCACGATTTACTGAATATTTAAAAATAGAAGATCACTGTAATTCTCTAAATATACCGACGTCCAAAAGAAACTATACCAATACTCTGAGATTACTGAATAAAACCCTAAATGTGTTGCATGTTTAAAACATATATCTCCATGGGAGTGGTGTTTTGGTATGTTGGTAACAAAATTGTATTCCATAAAAGCAGAAATAGAGATTATTATACGAGCTTGTGTGTGGTACTGATTTTACGAAACGAGTGTCAGGAATTTTGTATTGCCCGAGCGAGAGCGAGGGTAATACATGAATCCTGATCCGAGTTTCGTAAAATCAGTACAACACACACTCGAGTGTAATACGTTCTTTATTATCCATATTATTGTTGCTATTTTCTTTATGAATAACAAGGACCGTTTCAAAATGTTTCAACTACAACTAGAAGGAGACGACGAAGTGACGTCATATTTCACATGCAAAGTCTGAACTAGGAATGGAGAAATCAACGTCATGTTATGATGTCGCTTCCCAAAATTAAGTCATCACACTTGTTATTACACGTGTGCTTCGTATGATTATTACTAACTCAGTTATGTTGAACCATGTGGATAATAAACATATTTAACCATCATTTTATTTCCATTATCGAAATCATAAGTTTAAATTAAACTTTTGTTGGTATAGTTTCTTTTGGACATCAGTATAAGTTTACGTAATTATAAATTTTAACATTACTTTATTTTACTGTCATCATCGATATATATTTATGACATCCTAGCAACACATCAACAGTCTCTGTCCGTTTTGTTACTGTACTTACTTGTAGCATTAAAATATTTTGAAAATGCTTAAAAACAAGTAAAATCGTAAAATACTTCCGTCTTGTTTTACTGGTGTTATACAAAACAGACTGTTTCCTATCCAGGATACTAAAACTGTCGCAAGTGTGAAAATAACCTACGACTGTAATCGTAAATTAATCCTGGTGCTTAATGTGTGCGGAAACGCGAATGCGTGTGTATTTATGAACTTGTTAGGTTTCGTCTGGGTTTGTCTTTCTTTGTTTTGGGTCTGTGTTTGTTTATTTTTGGTCGTGGGTTTTTTGTGTGGGGGGGGGGGGGGGGGGGGGTTGTGTGGTTGTTGTTGTTGTTGTTGGGGTTTTTGTTTTTTTTGTTTTTTGGGGGGTCTTTATTTATTTATTTTGTATTTTTATCTTCCGGGGTTATTGTGGGGGGGGAGGGTGAATGGGTGTGTGGGTGGGTGAGTGGGTGAGAGTGTGAGTGAGTGAGTGTGTGGGTGAGTGTGTGTGTGTGTGTGTGTGTGTATGTGTATGTGAGGGTGTGTGTGTGTGTGTGTGTGTGTCTGTTGTGTGTGTGTGTTGTTGTTTTTTACTTTGTTTTGCTTTGTTTTATTTTGTTTTGCTTTGGTTTGGGGGTTTTTTTTTTGGGGGGTGGGGGGAAGGTTGGGGTTTGGCTCTCTTTTTTTATTTATTTTTATGGAGAGGTGTCTTTTTTGTAGTTGTTTCTATTATTTCTATACAGAGATTCCAGTCGCATCCGAGTTGGTAAGTTACCTGTTGTGCTTTCACATATCTTATCATTCTCATCATGAGGAGAGACGTAGCCCAGTGGTAAAGCGCTCACTTGGTGCGCGGTCGGTTTTGGATTGATCGATCCCCGTCGGTGGGCCCATTGGGCTATTTCTCGCTCCAGCCAGTGCACCACGACTGGTATATCAAAGGATGTGGTATGTGCTATCCTGTCTATGGGATGGTGCATATAAAAGATCCCTTGCTGCTAATCGAAAAGAGTAGCCCATGAAGTGGCGACAGCGGGTTTCCTCTCTCAATATCTGTGTGGTCCTTAACCATCTATCTGACGCCATATAACTGTAAATAAAATGTGTTGAGTGCGTCGTTAAATAAAACATTTCCTTCCTTCCTTCCTTCCTTCCTTTCTCATTGATTTCCATTTTCACAGACAATTTAAAAATAAATATACACAAGAAAATAAGAGAGAGATTACCTAAACTGCGTTAAATCTTACAAAACACACACACGCACACATTTTAGTCACTTAACTGAGACTGTTTGGCAACGTATTACCAATATAAATGAATCGTGAAAAAAATGAATAATTTACTATTGGCGCGTTGTAGCAGTTAGCGAGCCAAGGGATGTACTAAATATGGACTCGCACCAACAAAACTTGTTATTCTCGCGAGGGTAAATTGTAACGTAATTCCACTGATTAATACCACAGAAATATCGTCTATAAGTTATGATGTTGTCGTCGTATGTGTTGTCGTATATTCATTTGCTTTAGTTTGGGTTTACTTGGGGATTTTTTTTTTGGGGGGGGGGGGTGAATTGAGGGGTGGGTGTTTGTTTTCTTTTTTTTCTTTTTTCTTTCCTTCTTTTTTGTTTTGCTTCTTTTGTTGTTTTGTTGTTTTGGGGTGGTATTTTTTTTGTTTTTTTGTTTTTGGTTTTTTTTTGGCTTTTTAACATTTTGTTTCGATGGAGACATTTCTAATTTTATTTTATTTTATTTTATTTTATTTTATTTATTTTATACTATTTTATTTTATTTATTATTTATTTTAATTTTTTTCATTCATGATAGTTTCGAATAGGCTACTCTACAGACTTGGTCCCTGCCAGATAAGCACGATCGTATCGAGTTTATACCGATTTATAGCAATACAGCTGTCATTGTTAAAACCTGGGTAAATATCTTTAATGGGAAGAAAGGAGGGAAAAAATTGATTGAGTGATGCGCTAATTTTCACCCAATATTTACAAATAGCTGACGACCAACGTGTTCGTGACAAACTCAACACTTGAAACAGTGTAGTGTTATCGAGACCGGGTGCCCGCACGCTTCATAGCGCCATGTAAGGCTTTTTATCATTGGTCGGACTAACGCGGAATGCTTTTTACAGACGGAATCAAAACATGGTGTCTTATTGGTCTGCACAGAAACGTGCTGAAATTGCACAATTGCTATCGATTGCTTTTGTGCTGATGTTTATTAATGGATTGTTCTCCAGCTCGACTCGGTACCTGCTTACCTTTCGTGATTATCAAGCTCTTTAAGAGCTTAAACTATCGAACAGCTTTACGCGAGTTGGTTGCATAAAGCAATATTACCTAACATTATTTGCTTTTCGGTAATATTTTATATACTTCGCTGTTTTTAGTGGCGGTTTTTTGTTTGTTGTTTTTTTGTTTTGTTGTTGTTTTGTTTGTTTTGTTTGTTTGTTTTTTGTATCCCACTGCTCCCTTTCCTTTTACTCCTTTGAATTCAGTCTCATTTCTTCCAAATCTGGCAACTCCTCCTATCTTTCAACTTCTTTCGCTGTCCATCTCCACATCCCAGTCCTTGTCTCTCCAACCGCGACAGGTGTTTGTCTCTTGTGGCACAACTGTCATTCCCCATCGGCTTTTTGTTGTGATTTAGTCTGACCACGTCGGAGAGTGTTCAGTAGTTACTTCTGGCATTGTTAAGAGGCACCTGTAGCCCACCTACTATGCTCCCCTGCTATTGGCGGTCGTTAGTTAGGGAAGTACACAGAGACTGTACCCGTGGAGGAAGTTCACACCGGTAGGCGATGGTGTGGACAGCTCGGAAGACAGAGTTGGAGGAAACTGACACTGACAAACAGGGTCGAAACAGTTTGAAATTGTGGGCGAAATTGGACAGGTTTTTTTTTTATATTAAGATATAGCGGGTTTCCTCCGATGACTACGAGTCAAAATTACCAAATGTTTGTCATCCAATAGCCGATAATTAATTAATTAATGTGCTCTAGTGGTGTCGTTAAACAAAACAAATTTTAATTTTTCGCCAAAACGGTCTGGTTACATACGTTCTTCAAAATACTGGAATCAAAGGTGTTCTTGGTCCCGGTTGTGTTAGCATCAATGCTTTATCAGAAGACGTAGCCTGTATGTATGACTCCCTCTCACTCCCCCTGCGTGTGTTGTAACCTCATCGTGGTGCAGGGGTGTAACATTCTCTTTGAGAATGGCCAATACAGCACAAAATTGAAGTTTTGAGTAAAATTCAGTATCCGTAAAATTCTGTGATATTTGTGTTTTTGCACAGTTCTTTACACTGTTTTTGTTTAAGTCTTGAATTTTTATATTGATGTTGATCATCACTTTATTTATTTGCATTACCATAGTTTGACACCCAATAGCCGATGTATTTTTCGTGCTGAGGTGTCGTTAAACATTCATTCATTCTCTCTCTCTCTCTCTCTCTCTCTCTCTCTCTCTCTCTCTCTCTCTCTCTCTCTCTCTCTCTCTCTCTCTCTCTCTCTCTCGCTCGCTCGCTCGCTCTTAAACAATAGTGTTTATAACTGTCACATTTATGTAGCGGTGTTTTGATTGGTGGAATGAAAAATAATCTGGGCGCACATAATATTGGATTTCATTAGATCTTCTGACACATACCTAAAGATGGAGTGTTTTACTAAGACCTGAATCTCTGATGTTCATATGCGCAGTCAGCATCATTTTAAAACAGGTCTGTATCGTTATTTTCAATAACAGTATGGGGTAAACACCACGTTTTGTTTCAGACAATCCTGTGCTGGCTTATTCCTCATCCCAGTCAGTGCTTGTTCTAATAGACCAAATCAATTCCTATTGCCGATAATGTTAACGTTTACTAATAAAACTGATATAAGCCGTGTATCAACACACCCAGGAAGTACAACAATAGAAAGTGTGGCACCTCACATCTAATCTACCTGCAAAAAAATGGGGGGTCACGTATCATTTAAGAGATTTAGTTAACGTTTTTAATAGCAACCGTCATTTTTGCTGAAAATTGCAGTTCCATTTTGGGGGGTACCCCGCATTAGTTTCAACCTCTGGTATATACTGAATAACAATTGTATAACAAATAAAAGTGTATTTATTTATTATCAATGGATAATAGTATTTGCACAAATAATCAATGTCACATATTACTACCAATCAAACCCACAGCTGCTTTTACTCCGTAAATATTTGAAACTCTCTTCTTTGGTACTATGCAACCTATAGTGTGACTGTACGTAAAGGGGAATGTCCGAGTAACTCTCCATTCCTGAAAAATAATGGAGACGAGGCCCGCAAGGGCGGAGTCCTATTATTTTTCAGGAATGGAGAGTTACGAGGATATTCCCCTACTTAAAATACCTACTTAAAGAGACATTCCTGAGTTTGCTGCAATTTTTAAAGATGTTATCGACTAACAAAGACTTTTTATCGATTGTAATTACATATCAAATATATTTTTCTGCATAAAATATTAGTGGCTGCATATTAAACGTGTTTCTGATAGTTCTAATATTTGTACTAGGTTAAATTTCATTTTATTTCCTAAAAAGGATTTTTTCGTACGTACGAAATTATTTGAAGACAAAATCCAGCTTTGGCTTCTTACAAATATTAAAACGACCAGAAACACATTGAATATACAGACACTGATATTCTAAACAAGAAAACATATTTAATATGTAAGTTTAATCGTAGAAATACTTTATTAGTCGGAAACATCTTACAATGCAGCAAACTCGGGAATGTCCCTTTAAAATACACCACTAAATAATGACTTTATTTCAATATATTATGTAAGTATGGAGTTGAACGCTAGTGATTGTGGTGGGTTAATTAAGTCAGATTTGGGATATTAATTAAAACAGCTATCATCATACTGCTACCTCGTAGACAGCCTCATCTGTCGTGTTGATGTTACGGTAACATTAGCACGGACGTTTCATGTGTAATGTACCAGTCCAATGAACAGGTTAAGTCTCCATTACTTAAAACGTATCCAATGAAAACGCTTTTCATGTGCAGTATAGCGATCACGTGCATGGGTGAAGTCAAGACACATCCAACAAAAACGCTATTTTGTTAAGATATGCGCTACAACAGCTTGCTCTGAATGAGCACGTTAAACCCTATGACATGACAAGATATGTTTGTGGCGACATGACTGATGATGAATCGACAAGTTCTGGTTACTGTTTATTTAACTGAATCTACATGCAAATTATGTGCTTTTAACTGGGATACGATTGAAGATACTATATACTGAACGTGTTGCATGACGACGACAAATTAGTGAAATGCTCAGACATATCATTCGATGATAATGGTGGGAGTAGTACAATATCGCATTTTGTGTCTTTGAATGACGACCAAACACCGTCCGATGACGAACTGATTGTATCCTGTGAATTAGCAGAAACCCGTACCCCTCTATATCAAAGGCTCTAAAGACGAACCCTAACCCTATATCTAAAACTACCAAAACCATTGAAAGGGGTGTACAGGTCGAACAGGTCATGCCCATAACAAAACGTATGTTATAAAATAATTTATATTTTTATTAAAGCATCTCTAGTACTGTAATTACTCCCTGCCCCTCTTCACCCCCCCCCCCCCCCTCCTTCGGCTGTAGTGCACGTAGCTCAGATAGAAATATCCAGATTCGGAAAGAGTTCCTCTCGTACCCCTCTATTTCAAAGGCTCTAAGACTAAGGAAGGACTTTCATTTGTCTCTGTCAACTTTGATAATATAATTGTGACACCATATTTAGGCTTGAATTTCAAGCCAATGTTCTATGCTCGAGTCTATGGAGATAGCCACTACACCAAATCTGTAATCAAAGAAACTCGTTTCTAGCTGTTCTGTGGCAATTGAATAAATCGATTGAATAAACCGAATCTTGAAAACAAAATTGGAATGAATCTAGTCTATATTGAATTGACTGGTTTAGTTTTCGTTTAACGTAATAAATAATTTTTGACAGACGGAATTACTAGTATATCCTTTGCATGTTTTATTTTACAGATATGCTATAGCAAACAGGAATAAAATAGCAATGGATACCTCTCGGAGTTTAAGCTATATCGACGATGAACTGGACTAAACTACGCTATCGATGTTTCTGTGTGAGGTTCAGACTAATCTCATGACAGCTTGTACAGATATTTTTGGAGTATACCTTTTTTTGGTTACGGCTTTGTGTTGTTGGTTCAGTTATTTAAACATTTTAAGTATTGATTACTTAAGTAAAACCTGTCCATTCCTATATTTGGGTGGCCTGTAATAACCAAGTAATGGGGAGTTATGCAATCATCACTCCATTACTGAAAAACAATGGAGCGTTGAGACAATTCAGTGACGTCACAGGTGTATTTTAAATCAAAGGTCATGGTATCTGGGGCCGTATGCATGAGGAGCGAATAAAACTAAACGCGGATAGCGGCTAAATTTATTCGCATTTTGGTATGCATAAACGTAAATGACGTCGCGAATAGCTATCCGGCGGGGTTATTTTTAGATTGAGGGAATTCCTCGCCGCGCATGGCATTCTGGAACCTAACGTTGCGCTTACAATGTACTTTTGTAAACAAAAGGAACAGTGTATTGTTTAATATTTATAAATAAATAAAATATATAAATACATTTATTTGTAAATACAATACAATACAATACAATACAATACAATACAATACAATACAATACAATACAATAAATTAAATTAAATTAAATTAAATTAAACTAAATAATAATAATACAAAAATAATAATGAAAATAAAAAAAATTAAATACATAGTTATAAGAAGAAGAAAAAAAATATATATAGCAATCCAGTTATTGACAGTCATTAAAAGTGCAGTATATATTTAGGAAGGGGTGCAAATTAAAAACAAATAATAATAAAATAGAGGCAAATAGTCTTGCCAAATAAATAAATTAAAATGGGGGACCAAGATATAACACCCAGCATACTAATAAAATATAGAAATGCAGATATAGAGGGAGATAACTGGAAAACAGGTCAATAAATAAAATAGTTTGTTTTGTTTAACGACACCACTAGAGCACATTGATTTATTAATCATCGGCTATTAGATGTCAAACATGGTCATTTTAGACAGTGATAGAAAACCCACTACATTTTTCCATTAGTAGCAAGGGATCTTTTATATGCACCATCCCACAGGCAGGATAGCACATACCACGGCCTTTGATATACCAGTCGTGGGAACAAAAAAATAATAATAAGTCAAACACCAACCATAGGCGTCCGGGGGTGGGGGGAGGCAATCTTCGAATTCGGGTAAAAACGAATAAGACATTCGGGCAAAATGAGCTGGCCTTAAAATCTCTCTGTTTTTCATTTATTCCACTGACAGTATTATTTTTAACGTAACCCATGTTAAAAGGAAGGAAGGAACTGTTTTATTAACGATGCACTCAACACATTTTATTTACGGTTATATGGCGTTTCGATTAGTACCAAGGGATCTTTTATATGCACCATCCCATAGAGAGGATAGCACATATCACAACCTTTAATATACCAGTCCAGGTGCACTGGCTGGAGCGAGAAATAGCCCAATGGGTCCACTGACAGGGATCGATCCCAAACCGACTGCGCGAGCACTTTACCACTGCATTACATCCCGCCCCACTCCCCCGTGTAACAATGCGTGGTGATTCTTATATAGGCGTGTGTGCAGAGAGAGAGAGAGAGAGAGAGAGAGAGAGAGAGAGAGAGAGAGAGAGAGAGAGAGAGAGCCCTAGAGAGAGATAGAGGGGGTGGAGAGAGGAGAGGAGGGAAGAGATAGGGAGGGGTAGAGGGAGAGAGAAATAACAAAGAAATATTACGTGAAAGGTAAATTCTTTACTCAACTTGATTACCTGCACTTGACGACGATAATATACTTTTTGTCCGAATTTATACAAATAAAGAATTGTTTTTTCATGTGGATTATGAGCCCCACACCTACCCACACACCCCAATCCTACCACCACTGCAACAGTTTTCTTTTGGTTCAATAAACAAAATGGACTGAACATTTATGAAAATAAACACCCAGTGAAACACACTTGGGGTTTTGTTAAAATGAATTGTGGCACGCAGTCATAGTCTAAAATATGTAGGCAGAACCCCCAAAAGAGAAACGGAAACTGCTTTTAATACAGGGGCAATTTTCCGTTATCATTATTTAATAGCCATACAAAAGTAATAATATTAAAAAACTAAATATTTTTAAAATCCAAATGCAAATACACATGTATACAATTTATAATCTGGAATAAAAGTTAGATTTTAAAATGTCATCAGTATTATTTAACACACATAAACAACTTTTAGAGGCATATCCAAGATATAGAGGAGAATGGAGTGCTCAATTATGGACACCACAAGAATGGAACTTTTAATTTTAGTTTTTCATTAATTTGTCATTGCTGTCGGTCAGCTCTACAAAGATTTGATTTCCATTATTGTACCAAATGTAATAACATTAGTCCGTCAAACCAACTGTAACTTAAATAACTAGTGATGTTAACTACTAGTATTTACACTTTTAATACATAGGGACTTAATTCCATGTTACACGTATATGTACTCTATTCCATGTTGAAACTTAAAATACCATAAACTTAAATGACGTTTTGTACATAATATACAGAGAAAGAAATAAGGGAACACTTAGTATTGAATACTATTATTGTCCTAATGTCTTTATAAAGTACGAAGATGTAATGTGGGAGTCACTGAATGACAGGAATGTGAGACTGGGTGACAGTAAAATGGTTAACTTCCTGACACAATAGATGAGTGTTTTTGTTGCAGTCACTATCTCCTGTAAGTGTTGGTGTGATCTCTTATTTCTTTCAATCAGTACATATTGCTAAACAGGACATACACTGAAATACACAACAAACAACAACAATTAAAAGTAATATTTATAATTTATTTCACCTTACAAATTGTGAAGAGTGAAGCAAGTTTAGTGTAGAAGTAAATAAACCAAGTGTAGATAACTTAAGATAAATACATCTTAAATTGTTAATTAAATTGGGTGACATGTCAGAGGGAACATGTAATTAAAGTTACTCAGTATTGTACATGAACTAAAATTATTACTTAAAATTATTTTTTATTTGTTATCAGATTTTAAAACAATTTCATGTATTTTTCATAATTATTTTGTTAATTTGTCTTTATTTTATGAATTGTTTTGCATTGAAGTTCTCAATTATAATCATCTAACTGTAACATTATTTTCCTGTTGCATATTGATTTAAATTCAAAATGAAGATGTATGAAAAATGTAAAATATGAATATCGTTTTGTGTTAACAGAGCATGTAAATAAATGTATTACTAGTAAATAACAGCTCTGCTATCAACATCATGAACCACTGGGTTGAAATCTCTTTCATATCAAAGTTATCATCTTGTAACAAAACAAAACCTGGATCACTGTCATTGAATTTCTCTGAATCAGATGGAGCTTTCTAGCACAGTTATGCAGCATTACACAAACCGTAATAACTTTATGAATCTTAGAAAGTTCCAAAGCGCACACATTCAACACCCTGCTTGAACTTTGTCCAGCTGTATATATCCTCACTTTAGATGCACCTGAGTTCACAACCAGAGTATACAACAATTTATGTGCCATGTACCTGGAACAAAATGTTACAAATATGACATTTATGATAATAAGGTGATCTGGGTAATAACAGGTGGGTTTTTTGTTGTTGTTTTTTGGGGGGGGGGGGGGGGGGGGGGGGGGGGGTTAAAAGAAAAAGAACAAATCAAAAAAGGTAAAATAAGAAAGAAAAGAATTTGACAGCATGTCACAATATATGTTTATAGAGCACTGTTTTTTTTACAAATAATAGATTTGTTATGTAACTAAATAGTTTTACTTTTATCAAATCTATGCTTCAATAATGGTGAAAAATTGTATCTTATGTTTAGTGGTTAAATTATCTTACCAACGCCATATTTTATGCTTTAAAATAATTACTTCAGCTAGTTCTCTCTATCTCCGTCTCTCTCTCTCTCTCTCTCTGTGTGTGTGTGTGTGTGTGTGTGTGTGTGTGTGTGTGTGTCTCTCTCTCCCTCTCTCTGTACTGTGTCTGTCTCTGTCTCTCTCTCCGCTATCTATACACACACATGGTTTCACACACACACACACACACACACACACACACACACACACACACACACACACACACACACACACACACTGTCTGCATTACCTGCACATTGACAGAATGACACCATTTGCTACAGAATGTCACCATTTGCTACAGCCATGTTCGTTTTGTGGTTTGGCACCTGCTGAAGAGTGTTGTCAGTCCTCACCAAATTGTTGACTGATGCATGCCTATAACATAAAATGAACACATACATAAATAAGTGAAAATATGAAAATAGCTTATATAATTATTATATATCTTGTACATGTTTTCTATAAAAAATTAAATTAAACTACTTGTTTCAGTTACGGAAAATATGTTCCGCTAAAATGGTAGCCTACACTACACAGTCTACAGTACTGTACATGGCCATTTCAATCATCTGGTGCGTTTAATATTATTTACGCTGTCAATTCTGTGAAAATTTAAAACCTTTATTTGCTTACCTTAGGCTAGTTGTTTGACAAGCCGTTGTCTGTGTTCCCAGGTATACCCACCCCCAATAAAAACATACAGATTAATTTCTATATTTCCATTTTTGTATATTTTCCCCAAATAACCTTCCCATTTTAGGATAAGTTGTCGACGTGTTTTCGTGAACGACATACATGTATGACGTAATCAAAGTTCGTGCTTACGTTGTTTAAAGTTGAAAAGAAATAGCAAGTACAATGCCAATGGGAGGGATTTTGATGGTCGACAGTTTTCGATAGGTTACATTAAAACATTGAAGACAATGCATGGCGATGTGGCAAATACAAACAGACTGAAATAAATATGTAATAATTGTTATATAAAAACAAGTTCCTCACCGATCAGATACAGTAGACATATTGAAAGTGTTGCAAACTTGAACTTTTGTGGATTTTTGACAGCGACGTTAACACGCCCAACCGACTGGACACTTCGATGTTTCCCGTCATTTCATCTGTGATCTTCAGAATATCTTGTTGTTCAAATTTAAATTCTTCATGTTTTTCCACATTATAAAAAGTGTCAAATTGCTTTGTTCGATCAAGAAATAACCAGTTTTGTCGACATATTTGCCTGTTTCTGAATTGCAACACACCAGCGCGGCCATTTTCCTTTCAGACTTCTCCAGCGGATAGGCCTTTATACGCAGAAAATGTAGCGATTAGCGTTATTCGCGTTTAGGCTATTCGGGGAGCTCTATCCTGCCGTCATGCATACCAAATTTCCCCACTTATCCGGCGAATAGGCACTATTCCCGGATAGTGGACTTACCCGCCCCTCGTGCATACGGCCCCTGATGTCTGTTGTAAAATGCATTAAAATGACTTTTTTCTTTTCTTTTTTAAATGTAAAAATGTTCCATAACACTGCGACTTCCACAAATTAAATTTCCTCTTTCTTCGAACTGAGATTGGGCTGGATTGGATTGGAAATGATTTAATGTGCCCGTTATAGCGAACTCCTGTCTTTGGCGCAAGTTTTGACCTCGTGTTACAAGCGATCTTAGCGCCTTGTTGCCTAACTATTTATACACTAAAGCTGGATTTATACTGCATCGCGGACTCTTGTTGGAGAATAGTTGACTTGCCCAGTTTTTCTTCTATTCAAACTCAATCTTCATTTTTCAGTGACTTCAATTAAGAATTGACCGCAATTATTTTTTGGTTCATGCAAGTATGAACCGAAGAAACGATGTGCACACTGTATGAATCCGCGTAGGGGGTCATAAAAAAAAGTGTGCACATCGTTTCTTCGGTTCATACTTGCATGAACCAAAAAATAATTGCGGTCAAATCTTATAATTAAATTTATATGCATACTTTAGCAATACATAACTGAATTTATTTTGTTTAGCTTTAAATATGCCTGTAGTATTGTTTGTGTAAACTTCATTGATACTTATGTCGTGTAAGAATGCGAACGTTTATTCACTATTAATTGAATCAGATGGGTTTTTTGTAAATGACGTCATTTCCTCTAGCTGCTGAGCATTTTTACGGATCATTTAGTTATATTGGAAGGAATTGTCCTATTCCTGTTTAGTTTATAATTATTTTATGAAAGTGAATGAAGGGAACGTGTCTAACATTTATGCTGTCGGTTGAACCGTTTAATTTTCGCCAACAGCTGTATAACATCGCTTACAAGTAAGCTACAGGCGTGAAGTTTCCTACATGATTTCTTTGGCCACCGACCCGTGGCATGTCTCATGTCATGATTAGCGAAGAGGGTTTTTTTTTTTGGTTTTTTTAAATCAGTGCGTATTATATACGCAAAATGCCATAGCAGAGTAGACATGTAGATGTCTACTCTTCTATGGCATTTTCCATTAATTTATCGTATACGTTTTTTGTATTGCTTTTGTAGTTTTGACGTGTGTTTTCTTCAAAATATCTAAATATGATTGCTAGAATAATCCGGCTTGTTGCACAACAGTTGTGCGTGTCAGGTGGTGTGTGTGTGTGTGGGGGGGGGGGGGGGTAGTAGGCGTGGCTTAAATCTTTTCGGTTCATCGAGATATGAACGAAAAAAAGTAATCACCTCTGGAACAATCAAATTGCCGTATATATAGACGCAAAGACATTTTAATTATTGTTATTTTAACACAGTTCAAATTAAATTTTGATGCACGTTCGTTCAACGCTTTTTCGTTTACAATGCGTCGACCCAATTAAAAATATAATTCCGTTTCGCATGAGGTCGGCAAGTAAAGTATGGATTGACCGCAAGTTGATTTTAGCGCTAAGATCGCTTCGTAAAACGGGACCCTGGTGTGCGCTAGCCCTTCCGTCCAAGACAGGAGGACAGATGGTGAATGAGAAGGAGGGGCTCGCGCACTCAAACCGACAAGCGCCAGGGAGGATCGCGGGCAGCCCGACCCCAGGGACCAAACACTCATGCGAGAGTGTTGGTGGTATGACGGGATTTGGAACTGAGAGAATGGGTGTAGTTACTTATTCTTAATTCTTCTCTCTTTTTTTATCCCGTTACTTAGTGTCTCTTCTGGTTCCTTTTTATTGGAAACTCTGTGTCATTTTAATCTCTCCTTCAGAGCGAGCTCCGGTCGCCCTTGAACTAATGAACGCTCCATGTACACTCACATCCATTATTTACAGCAAACAGAAAAATAAGTCAATTTGTCTGTCAACTTACCTGCCAAGCACCAATTGGTGGACGCCTCGGAGCGTGCGTGGGAGCCGTCTGTCGCGGGCAGATCACGGATGTGGCCAGCAGACCGGAAACTGTAGCAGATCGTCGAGGTTATTAGTCTCGGTAGTCAAACACGTGACGATACGAACCGTTAAATTGACTGGTGGTACTCAAGTTTTGAACGCAGCGCAACAGGCATTGATTATTTAGATACCTGTTTAATTAGTATTAATTTATATATACATGTATGTACTGAACACCCGATTTGGGGTATTTTTCTCGTTCCAACCAGTGTACCACAACTGGTCAAAGGCCGTGGTATGTGATTTTCTGTCTGTGGGAAAGTGCATCCCTTGTTGCATTAGAAACACAATGTAGCGGGTTTCCTCTGATGACTACGTGTCAGAATTACCAAATGTTTGACATCCAATAGCCGATGATTAATTAATTAATGTGCTCTAGGGGTGTCTAGTTTTTGTTTAACAAAAATATGCGGATATTGAAATGTTTTTTTCAACATTAAGATGTTATGATATTTTTGATATTTAATTACGATTCATACACAGTATAGCCGAGTCGTTATCGATCATGAATCAATCACCGATTGTGTTTATTTCCTTCGCACTTAAATTAAAAAGGGGGTGCGAATGGCTCTTCACATGTCTTTCAATTGGTACTTAAACCGTATAAAACATGCTGCACGTGCACGTTTCAAGCATAAAAGGAAGTGAGGATTGAGATTGCTCAGTAACTTGCTGAATTGTAATAATGCGCCGACTGATATTGTAGGGACGTCTTTGAGTCATAGGGAGTCTCCAGGCTGGACACACACACTTACACAGCTCATCAAATGGGTGTCTGGCAGTCGGTCATTAGCAGACTATTTGAGCGATATAGAACATCCGGTAGAGTGCAAGACAGACCAGGAAGTGGACGTCCAACTGTAACCACTAGACGCCAAGACAGACGCCTTATTACCAGAGCCCTCAGTAATCGTTAAATCACTGCAACTCAGCTTCAACAGTAACTCCAACTGTTACAAGCAACAGGGACCCAAGTCTATACACAAACAGTTGGTAACCGCCTGCATGCCGATTTGTTACGCGTCCGTAGAACGTACATTCCTTTACTTTAAACAGGGTTGGCCACTGGCGAAGTCAAGAGCCCAAACCTGGGATGGGCGTGCCTGAACCTTTTAGATATGGGCACGTTAATAGAGTTTCCAGTTCCCAGTTTACCTGTAACTGCAAGACATCGCTGAACTCGGCTGGAATGATGTCGGCGTCATCTGCTATGGACAAACGCTCGGTGGTCAAAGGTCATGTTTGGTGACGAATCCAGGCTTAATCTGGACTTCAGTGACGCACTGACGGTGGTGTAAGGGTTTGGTGTAGGCTAGATGAACGCTACCAACAGGCTGGTATGGTACCTCATGATCGGTATGGAAGTGGCTCAATAATGGTGTGAGGTGTCATCATCGTGATACGTAGAACAGATTTCCACATTTTTCTTGGGATAGTCACAGGTCTGCACAACATCATCAGTCGTCATGTTCCACCATTTGCTGGTCATCATGGCGCAGTATTTGTGATCCAGGATGACTATGTCAGAGCTCACCGTGCACGTGTTGTCACAGATCATCTACAGAGGCACCAAATCCAGACATTGCCTTGGCCAGCAATGTCCACTGACCTTCCGCCCATAGAACATGTGTGGGATGTCCTTGGTAGACGTATTCAGAAACATCAACAACCACCACGAACGCTGGTAGAGTTAGGCGGGCAACTGCAGGAAGAGTGACATCAGGTTCCACAACTGACGATAGGCCGCCTTATAAGAATCATGCGACACAGATCTAGTGCATGCATTGACGCTTGAGGAGGATCAACACGATATTGACATCTTGTGACTTCCGTGACTTTACACCTAACTGGCATTACATTTATTGTTGGACTTAAAACATCTTTCATGATGTTAAAAGCAGTGAAATCTCTATATCTCTCTCTCTCTCTCTCTCTCTCTCTCTCTCTCTCTCTCTCTCTCTCTCTCTCTCTCTCTCTCTCTCTCTCTCTCTCTCTCTCTCACACACATACCTGTCGCATTAACCGATTGTTAGGATACCAAATAACCGTAGTTTAAACGTGGTGTCGTTGAACAAAAATTCATTTGCTTTTGTACGTATACAAACTGAACATAAATATTATCATAACGAGAAATACCTCACACTGAAACCTATATTGTTCTGCATAACAACTTAACTGAACCAGTGAAGTTAGCTTTTGTGTGTTAAATTCAATGAAGCTATGGTTTAAGTAAATAACAGCACGTACACTCTCAAAGTTCAGCCTGTCTACACATGCACAAGATATAATTGCATATAATCGGGACGCGGCGGGAGGAAAATCATTGTTTAATTTCTGAAAACACATTTACCTGATTTACTCCATTGCACCTTCATGAGACAGTAGGCTTGTTTGGCTTTCCGAAGCGACATTAGCATTAGGCTTGACTTGAAAAAAATACATGAAACATATCATTACGAAATGAATAAATGAATTAATGTTTAACAACATCCCAGCACAAAAATAGATCGGCTATTGGGTGTCAAACAAAGGTACAAATATATAAATGAATTGATGATCAACATCAGTATAAATTTTTTTTTTAAATTTAGTTAAAAACGCAGTGTGTCGTTACTTATGATTAAAGGTACTCAGTCACGGATGGTTGACCTAATTAATGACTCAACACTGTGTGATCTGAATATATATACATTTGATTTGAACCAAAAAGTACTTTATTGAACCATTTACATAACCACCATATCCCACTTATTATTGATATTTTATATTAAAAAAATTAATAATAATTGAATTATGTCGACGGTCCATAATTCAGACACAATATACGACGGCCGTGTATATAGCCTCCGTTAACGAGGGCTGGCCATATACACAGTAAAAATGTATATATGCGGTAAATAAGTATTTGATTGATCCATATTACCCAACCATCTGGAACAGGAGGAATACATACTAAGTACGGTACGAACAGTGCGTGGTCTGAACGGGGGGGGGGGGGGGGGGGGGGGGGGGGGTTAGGATTGTATATGAATCTAGCGGACCCTTTTGTGTACGTTTTCCAAAGACATATGAATAGCGTAATACTGCCCCTGCAGTATTCCCAAAAAAAATTATAATAATAATAATGAAATAAAATAATAATAATAATGAAATAAATAAATAATGAAATAAATAAATAAATAAATAAATAAAAATTACACATTATCAGCTGCTGAGGTAGATTATCTGACAGAGAAACTAATTACGGACAGTACACAACAGGGCTTGAACTTATTGATTTTTCTCCGATTGCAATTTAGAAGAGTTTGTTTTGTTTGACGACACCACTAGAGCACATTGATTTATTAATCATCGGCTATTGGATGTCAAACATATGGTGATTTTGACACAGTAATAGAGAGGAAACCCTCTACTTTTTTCATTAGTAGCAAGGGGTCTTTTATATGCACCATCCCACAGACAGGATGGCACATACTACGGCCTTTGATATACCAATTGTGGTGCATTGACTGGAACGAGAAATAGGCCAAAGTGAATTTTACAGGCAAATAAATATGACTAAATGGTTATTTTTCTGTATTTAGTCCTATTTCAAATGCGCAAAATTGCAAAGGACAATAAAACTCTCTCTCTCTCTCTCTCTCTCTCTCTCTCTCTCTCTCTCTCTCTCTCTCTCTCTCTCTCTCTCTCTCTCTCTCTCTCTCTCTCTCTCACTCACTCTCTCTCTCTCTCTCTGTCTCTGTCTCTGTCTCTATATATATATATTTGTTTCTACCAGTGATGCTGAGACCACTCCCGGGTCTCCTTCTTAAATTTATGTAATGTTTCTGTAACAACCGCCACCACCCAACCCACCGCGACGTAATGTTACCAACATTTTAATAATAATAATAATAATAATAATAATAATAATAATAATAATAATAATAATCATTTTGTATTAATAATAATAATAAATAATAATAATAATAATACAAAATTACTAAACAATTTTTTTTATTATTATTATTATTATTACTATTGTTATTATTAGCCTACTACTATCTTTTTAGGGTGGAGGGGGCGGTGTTTTATCTGGGAATTTTTGCTATAAAAATACAAGCTTAACGTGCGTGCACACACACAAATGTCAGGCTGGGCTTGTTCCTGCACGAAGAACTGAATTCAACTGGGTTAAGTTATAATTAAGCCAACCCTTGGACGACAAAACATGCGACAGTACACTTTTTATTACGCTATAGAATAAACCGAATGACCACTTTGCGAATCAGTCAAAGTAACGACTGGCTGGTCGTAGGCCACAATGGCGACGCTGGAAAACATGTTACCCGTTTTCGAACTGAGCACAATAAAGTTGTAACCGCCTTAGACTCCCGCCCCTGCTAAATTCCATGCACACACGCGCCTGAAGTGGTACTGTGCACGGTAGCTCTGTAAAAAAAAAACATCCAAAAGACACAGATTTTTTTTTTTTAATCATAATTATAATTTAAAAAAAATTGTCAGTTCATGTTCCGACTGTTTATTATTTTATTTCGTCGTATTCGCTGTTCTTTTGTCATGAAATCATATATTTTTAATTATTTGCCATGTATATAGCCGGCCCTTATTTGCCAAGTCTCTGTACAAGGCGGTCGTTTATATAAAATTCAAGAATACATTATACGGCTGTCGTGTATATCTAGCCTCATCACTACGACTCTGTTTTGCAGTACGTTTTATGACTTTTCAGAAGAAGAGTACCAAATTTTAAAAACGAAGCGTGTCATGGAATTCTTTCGATCGTGGTTCAATTAAATGAATGTAATTTCCATTTATAATCCATATTTAGATTTTTTAACGACACCATTAGAGCACATTGATTAATTAGTCATCGGCTATTGGATGTCAAACATTTGGTAATTCTGACTCGTAGTCAACAGGGGAAACCCGCTACATTTTTCCTAATGCAGCAAGGGATCTTTTATATGCACTTTCTCACAGACAGGGTAGTACATACCACGGCCTTTGATATACCAGGCTGGAATGAGAAATAGCCTAATGGGGCCCACCGACGGGGATCGATCCCAGACCGACCGTGCATCAAGCGAGCGCTTTTACCACTGAGCATATTTAGATAAATAAAGTAAAGTTTGTTTTATTTAACGACGCCGCTAGAGCACATTGATTTTTGATCTTATCATCGGCTATTGGACGTCAAACATATGGTCATTCTGACACTGTTTTTAGAGGAAACCCGCTGTCGCCACATAGGCTACTCTTTTTACGACAGGCAGCAAAAGATCTTTTATTTGCGCTTCCCACAGGCAGGATAGCACAAACCATGGCCTTTGTTGAACCAGTTATGGATCACTGGTCGGTGCAAGTGGTTTACACCTACCCATTGAGCCTTGCGGAGCACTCACTCAGGGTTTGGAGTCGGTATCTCGATTAAAAATCCCATGCCTCGACTGGGATCCGAACCCAGTACCTACCAGCCTGTAGACCGATGGCCTGCCACGACGCCACCGAGGCCGGTCTAGATAAATAAGGTCCACTAAATCTGTGACTGAGTGCCTTCAAACGATGTATACTTGAACATTTATTAATTATCATGAAATAGTAGAATAATTCACCAATAAACACAACAATATGGTGGCGATATTCTATATACAGGGTACCCGAAGATGGTAAATGTCTGGGAGACCAGTGGACCCGCCCCCCCCCCCCCCCCCCACCCTTATATATACTGAAGTGTAATTTTTCTGAGTTTTTATTTTGTTTTATTGCGTTGCCCTTTCCACAAGTTGGTCCATTTGCTCTTTTTTCTTTTCTTAGCTCCACCCCCCCCCCCCTACGCCATACACACACACACACACACACACTCACACACACACACACACACTCACACACACACACACACACACACACACACACACACACACACCAAAATATATATTTCTTAGATCCGACCTTGACTTCTTGACTTTGAGTAGAACATTGAGTGAAATTCCTTATTAAAAAGTTATCTCTCGTGGAAAATTGTTTTTTTGGGGTTTTTTTTGCGCTTTCTAAAATTAATTAACTTAAATATTAAAAGGTTCCCTTCCCTTTTGGCATTAATAATTAAAACTGACTCATTATTTCTGCCACGGATCGGATCACTGGCTATTCACAGAACAGACCCAGTATGGCCATGTCTAAAACCTTAGTGGTATAGGGGCATGTCTGCCTGTCTCTCTGTCTCTGTCTGTGTGTGTGTGTGTGTGTGTGTGTGCGTGTGTGTGTGTGTGTGTCTCTCTCTTCCACCCAATAGCCGATGATTAATAAATCAACGTACTCTAGTGGTGTCATTAAACAAAACAAACTTATCTTTACAATGGTCATGGAAAACGTCGGCATTAGGTAGAAACGTTTAAGACATCTTTATTCTTACATAGGAAACAAAAAAGCCAAGCCAAGACAAGACAAATATGTGTGTAGTCAGATGGATGAATCTGTTAATGAGGTGATATATAACAGAAAAGGTGAGACTTTCGTTCAATAATCCAGTCTGAAACGTTGATGATTATCTCACACCAACTCCTGCTTGCTAAAAGTGGATGTAAAACATGAACGATCACTTAATAGGCCCGCGGATAATGAACAGACAAGGGAGACTAATAGGCCTAATAATATAAAACCTGATAAATGAACGTTGGGAGATGTGTTAATAATGATCTGATGACTCGTGTATGTCGGTCTTTACAGGATTTTTTTTTTAATACGATAGTTTTAATGTTATTTTCAGATATCAACGGATAATTTCTACCTCTTTATCGCTTACGTGTGTGACGCCTTTGTGACGTGGGGGGGGTGTAATGGTATAAGTCGTCTGAGTGCTTTAATGGTCATGTCCAGGGTCTTTTCAAACATCCCTTGGATTCTGTTTTGTATAAATAACTCAAGACTAAAGACAGAGCCTCACGGCATTAGCCAGTTAAAATAATGGGGGGGGGGGGGGGGCAACTGACCCCTTGCGCCCCCAATACCACTCCCACCCCCGCTAGCTACGGTCATATAGGCTATTTTATGATGGCAGCTGGTTTCCTGTTTATTTTATGTTGGCAGCTGGTTTCCTGTCTTTCTATGAACCAAACACCAAAACAGACGTACTTTAAAATTTAAAATGTGCTGATTCGCTTCCTCTCTCATTATTCTGGTGGCCCTTAACCATATGTCCAACGCCATATGACCGCAATTAAAATGTGGTGAGTGCGTCGTCAAAACATATTTTCTTCCGATCGTCAAGCCGTTGTGTTAAAGGGACATTCCTGAGTTTGCTGCATTGTAAGATGTTTCTGACTAATAAAATAATTCTACGATTAAACGTACATTTTAAATATATTTTCTTGTTTAGAATATCAGTGTCTGTATATTCAATGTGTTTCTGGTTGTCTTAATATTTGTAAGAAGCCCAAACTGGATTTTGTCTTCAAATAATCGTACGAAAAAATAAATTTTAGGAAATAAAATGAAATTTAACCTAGCACAACTATTAGAATGATCCGAAACACGTTTAATATACAGCCACTAATGTTTTATGCAGAAAAACATATTTGATATGTAATTACAATCATTAAAAAAAAGTCTTTGTTAGTCGATAACATCTTTAAAATTGCAGCAAACTCAGGAATGTTTTTTTAAAGATATAATTATGCTAGAATATAAAAGTGTGTGTGAATCGATTAGTTTCTACAGTGATTTAGGTTACAGACGAGGCCCCGGAAATAGCTCTGTTATAAGGGTTTAAAATGAAACCAATTACACGTCTACGTACGATAACGCCGGAATGGTGACCTTCAAATATTTGAGGGGCGGGATGTAGGCCAGTGGTAAAGCGCTCGCTTGATGCGCTGTCGGTATAGGATCGATCCCCGTCGGTTGGCCCATTAGGTTATTTCTTGTTCCAGCCAGTGCACCACAACTGGTATATCAAACGCCGTGGTATGTACTATCCTGTCTATGGGATAGTGCATATAAAAGATCCCTTGCTATATGTGGGAAAATGTAACGGGATCCCTCTCTCTACCAAATGTTTGACATCCAATAGCCGATGATTAATAATAAATGTGCTCTAGTGGTGTCGTTAAACAAAACAAACTTCTTCTTTTTAAAAAATATTCCGTGCACATAGTTCAAGAGCAAACGTACCTCGCTTTCCTATTGTTTATAATTATTATTATGAACTGTCTTGCAGCTTTCCAACCAGAGCGCCACGACTGGTTTATCAAAGGCCGTGGTATGTGTTATCCTGTCTGTGGCATATAAAAAATCCCTTGCTATATGCGGAACGAATGTAGCGGGTTTCCTCTCTAAGACAACATGTCAAAATTACCAAATGTTTAACAGCCAATAGCCGATGATTAATAATCAATGTGCTCTAGTGTTGTAATTAAACAAAACAAACTTCTTTTTGTTTCTTCAAATGTTCCGTGCACATAGTTCTGGAGCCAACGTAAATCGCTTTCATATTGTTTATAATCATTATGAACTGTCTTGCAGCTTTCCAACCAGAGCGCCACGACTGGTTTATCAAAGGCCGTGGTATGTGTTATCCTATCTCTGGGATGGTGCATATAAAAGATCTCATGCTACTAATGAAAAGAATGTGGCGGGTTTTCTCTCTAAGACTATATGTCAAAATTACCAAATGTTTGACAGCTAATAGCCAGTGATTAATAAATCAATATGCTCTAGTGGTGTCGTTAAATAAAACAATTCTTTTAACTGTCTTGCAGAGGGGTAGTCCAAAACACTTGGCTGCATTCAGCAAGACAGCAGATAAACGTTCGCTAGACTAGTTTATGCACTTGTCGTTAAACGAAATGACCGCTGAACACTGAGCTATATTGCGTTTCTTGGTGTAAGTTTTTTGGGGGTTTTTTTTACGTTACACGTTAAACCAAGTTACCACTGCGGAAACGAGTACAAATAGTTTTTTTCAAAACGTTTAGCAAAAAACGGCTTGCTAAAGTTAGGCCATGGCAGCGTGCTTGAACCTTTGTTGGATATAAGCACCTAAAATAATGTAAAAAGTTATCATTTTAAAAATCGAATCTCTGCTGAAGTTGGAATGAATGAATGAATGAATTTTTAACGACACCCCAGCACGAAAAATACATCGGCTATTGGGTGTCAAACTATGGTAATGCAAAACATGAATTTAATATAAAAATTCAAGATTTAAATAAAAACAGTGTAAAGAACTGTGCAAAAATACAAATATCACAGATATACTGACTTTTACTATAAATTTCAATTTGTGCTGTATTGGCCATTCTCAAAGAGAATGTTACACACCTGCACCACGGTGAGGTTACAGCACGCGCAGGGGTTCTCAAAGAGAATGTTACACACCTGCACCACGGTGAGGTTACAGCACGCGCAGGGGTTCTGAAAGAGAATGTTACACCCCTGCACCACGGTGAGGTTACAGCACGCGCAGGGGTTCTCAAAGAGAATGTTACACACCTGCACCACGGTGAGGTTACAGCACGCGCAGGGGTTCTCAAAGAGAATGTTACACCCCTGCACCACGGTGAGGTTACAGCACGCGCAGGGGTTCTCAAAGAGAATGTTACACCCCTGCACCACGGTGAGGTTACAGCACGCGCAGGGGTTCTCAAAGAGAATGTTACACCCCTGCACCACGGTGAGGTTACAGCACGCGCAGGGGTTCTCAAAGAGAATGTTACACCCCTGCACCACGGTGAGGTTACAGCACGCGCAGGGGTTCTCAAAGAGAATGTTACACCCCTGCACCACGGTGAGGTCACAGCACGCGCAGGGGTTCTCAAAGAGAATGTTACACACCTGCACCACGGTGAGGTCACAGCACGCGCAGGGGCTGCTGAAGTTGGAGTCAAAAGGATGTTTTGGCAATCTGATCGACTCTTTTCTGTGCACCCATTGGGCGTCTGGAACAGTAAAGGCCGTGGTATGTGCAATTCAGTTTGTGGTGAAAGGACATAATAAAAGATACCGTATTAATTAGGAAGACGGGGGTAGGGCTGTTCGGGGTCGAAACATCCCATACTCAAAGCAAATCTTCTTTTTTTAAATATATTTTCGTGGGAAGCATGATTCGACATCCTAGAAATATAAATATACTTCCTCCCCCCCCCCCCCATCTCCTCCTCCCCTATTAAAACATGTTTTACTTGATATGTTCTATGCTGATTAAACAATGGTCTTGTGTGACATTAAATATTTCTTTCTTTTTCCTTTGTATGTTTTTGTAATACTTTTTATTGCATAATTTTAGTTTTAATACGCAGGTGGAAAATAATAACATTTTGTGGGAGAAAAAAATTGTATACATTTTTCGACGAACATGGATACGTTTATACTAAGAACCATTTACCATTTTTCGCAGATTTTATATAATTCTTGTATTTCATCATCAGCACCTATTTATTTTAATGAAAACAACAAAAACAACTTTATTCAAAGTTACCATTCTTTATTGGATTCTCCAGTACATAGTTCCTCAGTGAACTCTGTTTAAAGCGACTGCCCCGAGTTTTCTGCTGTAGTATAATGTTTTTGATTCATATTAATGACATTTTCTTTCTGTACATACAAGATGCTTCTGATCGTCCCGATGTTTGTTGTAGGTTTTTATCTGGATTTTGTCTTCCTGTAACTTTATACTTACGTACTCGTTTTAGGAAGAAAACTGATTGAGCTATTACAAAGATTATGCCGGCTAGCAACATATTAGATATAAATACACTGATGGTCGAAACAAGAAAAATCTATTTAATACGTAATATTAGTCGTTGAAAAAGACCGGTAATCGAAAACATCTTAATAATTACAGCAAATTCAGAACAGTCCCTATAATGACGTAATAAGTCGAGAAAACATTACATTGGCAGTTTGTTACATAATATACCCGAACATGTAACTTAACAAGACGAGTATAATGATACATAATTATATATATATATATATAATAGTATTCCGTATGTAACGCTGTATTAAAGGGGCATTCCCGAGTTTGCTGCATTGTAAGATGTTTCCTACTAATCAAATAGTTCTACGATTAAACTTACATATTAAATATATTTTCTTGTTTAGAATATCAGTGTCTATATATTCAATGTGGTTCTGGTTGTCTTAATATTTGTAAGAAGCCCAAACTGGATTTTGTCTTCAAATAATTTTGTAAGTACTAAAAAAAAATCTTTTAGAAAATAAAATGAAATTTAACCTATTACAAATATTAGCACGATCAGAAACACGTTTAATATACAGCCACTACTATTTTATATATTTGTTATGCAATTACAATCGTTAAAACGTTAGTCGATAACATCTTAAAAATTGCAGCACAATCAGGAATGTCCCTTTAAACTATGATTTTGCTATATGTGACAACATAACTTTAATTTTTTCCAGTATAATTTTTAAAAAAATATTGTATTGTATACGAGTGACTTTATTTCCAGTTTGACCGGCCTCGGTGGCGTCGTGGTTAGGTCATCGGTCTACAGGCTGGTAGGTACTGGGTTCGGATACCAGTCGAGGCATGGGATTTTTAATCCAGATACCAACTCCAAACCCTGAGTGAGTGCTCCGCAAGGATCAATGGGTAGGTGTAAACCACTTGCACCGACCAGTGATCCATAACTGGTTCAAAAAAGGCCATGGTTTGTGCTATCCTGCCTGTGGGAAGCGCAAATAAAACATCCCTTGCTGCCTGTCGTAAAAGAGTAGCCTATGTGGCGACAGCGGGTTTCCTCTAAAAAACAGTGTCAGAATGACCATATGTTTGACGTCCAATAGCCGATGATAAGATAAAAAATCAATGTGCTTTAGTGACGTCGTTAAATAAAACAAACTTTACTTTTTTTATTTCCAGTTTTATTTGCTGTTTCATATGTTCAGTCTCTTATAGTGCGTATACTGCCAAATCAAATCTCATAGACGACAATAGTAACATGTGTGGCTAAACCTTCTACCTGCAGCGTATCAATCGACATAAACACTACCGATATAAAGTCTACCACCACTCACCCTTAAAGTGAAACAGAACAAATTGGGGGTCAAGCTGCTCATTTCAGAGATAACGGATAGCGTCTATGACTACCCGATTACCTTTTTTACAGGTACTGTGACGAAAACCTCATTAGTGCCTCTTCTCCAACTGGACTGTGTGTGTTACTTAATAATTATATTATCATGTGTGCTGCCTTATACAGTACGTTTAAATTACCGTATTTAATATGCATATGTCAAAGAGAGTTGCGGCTACACTTTATCCTAATGATGTTGTTATATTAGAATGATAGTTTATTGTCTACACTGTTTTTAAGTGTTTAAAATGTTATATTGTTCTATTTCTGCAATGGTTATTTAATTAATGTGAGACACTGGTAGGAGATACAACAAAACTAACTAGCGCATTAAATGCAGACGACTTGGTCCCAATTAAAAAACGATCAGTGGTTAATTATAAGTTATTCCGTTATCTTATTAGACAACAAATGCCGATTGTTTAAAACACAACTGGTTAATCGAGTCTTCAAATAATTAGCAGGCATGGCTTGATTTTGATTGTCTCCGGTTGGGTCCGCGTGATTTCTTATATAATGGTGGGAGACCTGAGTGCGAGGATCGTTTGATCATGTGAATGGGACGAGGCGCCACGCCTGACTGATTTATACTCAGTGCTAATCTCTACGCTGGAATGTTGGTAAATATGTTTAAGTTGTGATGTGTAATATGCATTTGATGGATAGTTGATAGTAGAGTATATATCTAAAAGGAGATAATATAGTGTTAATCTGTGGTAATTGCTTACGCTTGAAAACTAAGTATTAAACTAGGATTACTATTATCTACAACTACGTAATGAATCGTTAAAAGCAAGACTGCCAACCAACTGCTCTTAATTGATCTTGTATGATATTGTGATTAGTGTATTATTGTAGTCTTATTATTGTATTACCTTAACACAACAAACTGTATCTTGTGTTTATGAGTTCGTTAGGTTTCTGGGCATGAGAAATAGCCTATAAATAAACCAATGGTAATACATTCTTTGTTGTAGTCTTATTTCATGTTATGGATATCCCGATTAATAGTAGACCGTCCTACAAGAGTAGTACTTTAAACGTGAGGTCAGGTGATCATTAACCCCTACGTGACGAGCCAAACAATAAGGTATTTTTATAATACCAGCCGAAATGATTACCGTGACAGGTACCCCATACATGTTTCAAGCACAAGGCTACTTGACACAGTGCTACTAGATGAAATAAAATTGCATACATTTTTTGCCCAGATGAAACGAATTTATTTTACAACCAACACTCACATTTATCACCAATAACAGGACCCTATCAACTTCCCTGTGCACCTCGAACTTTGACCCAGCCGGAAGTTATTTGGTTTATTACTACCTATAATTATAATAGGTTTTTTTTTTTTTAATGACATTGTGTATCTTTTATCGGAATATTTATGTGAATAGAGTTGCATTCTAGAAGATGAGACGTTAACAAAATATTGCATTGAACTGAAATTCATTTGTTTTTAATCGGTCTTTAACGCTATCTAACATATAAATATCGATTTAGTTTTTCCCATCTATATTAAGGTCTGATTGTAGCAGAGATATAAATATATAGTCTGGGACGACGACAACCAATCAGATTGTATAACGGGTTTTTAATAAGTCTCGTTATTTTTATCTATTTTAACAGGTCTAGCGAACGAAGACTCGTGACATGGTGACCGCCATTGCTGGCGCCAGTTTTAAGTGTGATAGACTGTCTGACGTCCGATAATCATTTTGAGAGTCATTTTTAGAAATTACTTCAATACTGAGAGCATTGATGTATGCTTTAGGATAAGAAAACACGACAGTAATGCATGCAGATATGGTGTAATAATTCATACTTCATCTTTATCACAGCATTAAAACAGATTTAATGTCAAACATAATTTGCATAAGCAAACATAATGTAGGCTATGGACAACGCGTGACACTACTTGACGAATGGCGCATAAGTTGATATTATTTTTTTTCTTCTGATTGTTGTATAAGAAGGGTTTTTTAATATGTAACAAGAGATCAGAAAAACCTTTCGGCGTGTGCAGGAATGTTAACAGGAGGGGGTTCTAGACCGGCGACCAAAGTTAATATGGGGGGGTCGAGTCATATCCCCCCCCCCTCCGAAAAATATATTAAGAGAAAAAAGAAATTTTGCTTCCTTCCCGTGCAAACGCGCCTGAATTCAGAAAACATGCCATTTATTAAATGGGCAAAAAGGAATATATTGATTTGGAATGTGTCTTGTAGTTCAATCTAGCTCAGTCTGTAGAGTTGTTTTGGTCGACGGATTAAGGTAGGAAGGAAGGAAATGTTTTATTTAATGACGCACTCAACACATTTTATTTACAGTTATACAGCGTCAGACATGGTTAAGGACCACACAAATTTGAGAGAGGAAGAAGAAGGAAATGTTTTATTTAACGACGCACTCAACACATTTTATTTACAGTTATATGGCGTCAGACATATGGTTAAGGACCACACATATATTGAGAGAGGCAACCCGCTGTCGCCACTTCGTGGGCTACTCTTTTCGATTAGCAGCAAGGGATCTTTTGTATGCACCATCCCACAGACAGGATAGTACATACCACGGCCTTTGTTACACCATAGTCGACGGAATAAAGTCACTCGGTGGACCTATTCGTTGACTGATATTTTGCTTTGTGTTGTTTGTTTTGTTTTGTTGTTTTTCGGAGTTTGGGGGGAGGGTGTTTTGTTTTGGGGGGTGGGGGTATTTTGACTTAACGAGATCCCCTACTACTGCTACACCAAAGGCTATGGTATGTGCTGCCCAGCCTATTGGACAGTGCATATAAGTGATTCATTGGTGCTAATAGTAAAATGTAGAAGTTTTCCTAGGAATATATATCACAGAGACCAAACGTTTGACGTACAGTAGCCGATGATTAATAAATCAATGTGCTCTAATGGTGTCGTTAAACAAACGCAAATAAACGTTTCATTTGTCATTTCGTGTTTTGAAATACGTTAGTAACATTAATTTAAATAATGTTATGTACCGGGTTCCACAATCTGATTAAAATTAGCTCTACTGGGTTTAGCCAGTTGACATAACAGCATTGCGTGGACTCTCATGTCCAGGTGACATTTCATCTATAAATAACAATTTAAATATCACCAATCACACTTCGCCTTTTATAGCGTTATTCGGGAGCATACAAATTCTAAAAATATCGGGCGAGACTATTTATGCAATAGGCGAACTTGGTGGTCTATTTTAACATTGAAAAAACGGGGGAAAGTGCAGTAATAAACTTTGGATTGTATACTATTATCCTGTTCAATTATTTAGACCCAAAGTTTTTTGCAAATGCTACGTTTATTTCCTATTCGATATTTGTTTTCTTTGCATTTACATGAAAACAAACCCAAACCCCGACAGGTTTTATATACAAATCATCATATAAAATGCACGAAGTTGACTTAATTCCACTTTTTAAAAATCTATGTATCGTTTGAATGCACGTTATTTCGCCTATAAATAACTAAGGTCATTTGCATATCAAAAGCATCATTCTATAGTGCGTTTCAAACTAATGTTCGGTTCTGTCGTCCTATCCGCACAAATCATAGTATGACCTATATTTAAGAAAATATCTGTAAACATGAAGCAGGCGCGGATTCAGGTGGGGAATTCAAGTGACAAAACCTCAGTTTGAAAAAAATATATGTATCAAATATAATTATATTGTGGGAGAGAGAGAGAGAGAGAGAGAGAGAGAGAGAGAGGGGGGAGAGAGAGAGAGAGAGAGACGTCATTTATGTAACGACGCACTCAACATATTTTAATCTATGGTTATAGGGAGAGAGAGAAGACTATGGTATGCATGCGATTGGTGGAGGTGTGACCCTCTGCACAACCCCAACCCCACTTAAGGCTTCTTTTGTATATGGAGCGGGACGTAGCTCAGAGGTAAAGCGTTCGCTCATGGTAGGTCGACTGATCGGTCCCACATGGTGGACCCATTGGGTTGTGTCTAGTTCCAGCCTGTGCACCACAACTGATGTATAACGGCTGTGGTATGTGCTATCCTGTCTATGGGATGGTGCATATAAAACGTCCCTTATTGCTTATCAAAATTGCTTATCGGAAACAGTGGCCCATGTGGTGGTAGCGAGTTTCTTTCACACTGTCATAATGCTCCTTAACCGTTTTGTCTGACGCCACATAAACGTATATCAAATGCGTTGAGTGTGTCGTTAAATAAACATTTCTCTCGTATGTATGTATAGTCTATATGCATTTCTAGTCGATTAGTTTATAGGTTGTTAGGTTGTTTGATAGTGAATGATATGGAAATAAATTGTTTTTGGTGTTAAAGAGTTCATGCATACATTAAAGTAATACTCCTGATGGGTATGGAGAAATAACTTAATCAGTCGACGAACTCATTTCTTCATCACTATCTTCGTTAAGGGGGACTATCACAGGGGGTATTTTATTTCTTATAAAACTATTTTGTTTTCTAAAATCTTCTTCGATCTTTATTACATGTTTAACTGCGTCAGAGAAGTGTGTAGGTGTGACAGAGTTCAATGCATGTGCAAGTTCTCTCCGCACCGTGGCCATTTTACCATCATTATGACGAGCTATGTGCCCTTTGACTTGACTCCAAATCAGTTCTATCGGATTGAGTTCAGAATGTCTTGGCGGCAGTCTTAGACACAAGTGCCCATGGCGTTCAGCAATATCATCAGTAACAAATTGCTTTGCACATTTGTTACTTTTCACAAGTTCATAAAGAACTGGATTTGTCATGTTACTCTCAAAAGGTATATTTTTGTTTCGTAGCCACGACTGAATTTCTTCCTTTTTAGCGTTTAGTGCAGGACATCGTGTAATCTCAGTTAATTTGTTGTGGTAGCTTGCGTTATCCATGACGATAACAAAAGGTTCTGGTAGAGAAGGCATAAGTTGTTCTTCAAACCATTTGACTGTTTTTTTAGCCTCAAAGATCAATTCACAGCCATCTATCAATCCATATTTATCACAGCCAGCATGACAAATAATAAATCTTTTTTCCTTCCCAGTCACCGAACAGAGTTTAGGGACTCGATCAGCAGCGTCTGATTTCGGCAGGTGATTGGCGGTACTTGTGCCCGGGTGGATATCTGTCCAGTGATGGGATGTTGTGTGGTTGACATTCACCCAGGTCTCATCTTGATACACTATTAAATACCCCTGTTCTCGTAAAACTGGATATTTCATGGAGATAGGACAGTCTCCTGTCTGATATATTGGCGTCCTCAAAAATCACTTTTCCGGTTGTAGACATGTTGGTATTTAAAATCGAGGTCATGGAGTGTTCTTCGTAAAGTTTATATGGATATGTTGATTCCACATTCCTCCCTTAAAGCCACGTTAATCTTATGTAATGTAGGTAATTCGCCCTCTCTATAAAATCTGTATACTCGTCGTTTTCGGTCGCGTTTTTTAACAGTGATTTCTGTGCTTGGATTCGTAGAGCTTAGATTTTTCACAGTTCTTTTTACTGTTGAAACCGAAACTTTAAGTGCAGCGGAAACTCGATCGACAATTCGATAAGAAGCATACCTAGGTCTACCGCGCTGATATTCATCTTCAAAATAATCGAAAACGTTCTTAATACACGATTTTACATCAACTGAAGCACGTGCAGTCATAGATCGAAATAATGATGTTATTGACCAAGCAATGCTATCGTATTTTGAACATTCAGGGCTGTGCCTGCGGGATGAAAAAGTAGTTGAACCCATACGAGTCCGAACAATAGCCCTTTGGTTTTTCGCATTACAAATGTAACCCCCCACCCCAGCCCCTAGCACCACTCTAAATACTATATATGTATGAGTTCCCAATATATATATATATATATATATATATATATATATATATATATATATATATACGTATGAGTTCCCAATTTAGAGGCAAATTAAATGACATTTTTATTATTATTTGATGTTGGTGGCCTTTGACATTTTATCCCCCCCCCCCCGGTCTTCTGGGTCCGGCCCTGCATTAAATTTATTTATAAATTTGGAAAGCACTTTCCTGCGGTGTGTGAGGTGATTTGTGTTTATTACTGTGCTACACCTCAGTTGTGTTAGGTTAGGTATGGTATGCTAATATATAATTGATATAATAAAATAAAAATACATAATACATTAGCTAAATTTATTAAATATAATGCACCTACAAGAAAGGGTTACATGTTCTGTTTGTTTACATCTATGTTTAAAGGAAAGATTAGACAATGCTGTTACACACTGCAAAACAATAATAACCTTGATTTAGTGAAACAAGCTATAATGGCTTTCACGTAGCCTCAGATCCCAATGTTTTGATATGCAAATGACCTTAGTTATTTATAGGCGAAATAACGTGCATTTAAACGACACAGAGATTTTTAAAAAGTGGAATTAAGTCAACTTCGTGCATTTTATATGATGATTTGTATATAAAACCTGTCGGGGTTTGGGTTTGTTTTCATGTAAATGCAAAGAAAACAAATATCGAATAGGAAATAATCGTAACATTTGCAAAACACTTTGGGTCTAAATAATTGAACAGGATAATAGTATCAACATATTTTATGGCTATACCATCACGGTTCTTTTTTTCGTCTTGAAACGAATTTTATATTTCAATTAGTTTCCGGCATACTTCGTAATTCACCCGAATTATTTCGTATACCCTCGGCATAATCCCGAATGTTTTCAAATTCTTTTTCAAATCACTGGCATGATTTTGCAAGTAAGGTTTTGATTGGTCGAATGAAAGGTCAACTGGACGTGAGCTCCAATGGGCTGCTGTTAGATCCACATGTAATAGTGGAGCTCATTTTAATTAGATTGCGGGTTCCAATGATAAAAAATAAAATCTGTTAGGGTATATAGGCAACTATTATTCAGTTTAAAACCAGTGTCTTAATTTTGCTGATTAAAATATCCAATTAATATGGAGGCATTACTTGATAAAAATTAAAGTACATTTTAATCATTCAGTATGACATTTACCATTTGAATATAATAGCATATATAGTTGTGTGTGTGTGTGTGTGTGTGTGCGTGCGTGCGTGCGTGCGTGCGTATATGTGTTTGTCATTAAACTACATTCCCTGGAATATTTTTATTATTTAAGCATATAGAACAGAAAATCCAATTACGTTTGGTGCATATATGACGCCGCACTCCGCATTGGTGTCACTACGCTGGATCCCAGTCGAGGCATGGGATTTTTAATCCAGAGACCGACTCCAAACCCTAAGTGAGTGCTCCGCAAGGCTCAATGGGTAGGTGTAAACCACTTGCACCGACCAGTGATCCATAACTGGTTCAACAAAGGCCATGGTTTGTGCTATCCTGCCTGTGGGAAGCGCAAATAAAAGATCCCTTGCTGCTAATCGGAAGAGTAGCCCATGTAGTGGCGACAGCGGATTTTCTCTCAAAATCTGTGTGGTCCTTAATTATATGTCTGACGCCATATAACCGTAAATAAAATGTGTTGAGTGCGTCGTTAAATAAAACATTTCTTTCTTTCTTTCTTTCACTACGCTGGCTTATCCAGGTCTAAAACAAAGCCAGTATTTTGAAAGTGGGACACTTTTAACGGGCTCGTACCGATCTCGGTTTTCATTGGCTTATCACAAGTATAGAATTCCCCAACAAGAGATCACGTGAAATTTCGCAATTTTTGAACAAATTTAACTGTCTTGATTGAGGGGTCGTCTCATATCTCCAAAACATATTTATATCCATATAGGTATGGTACAACGCCTTTCCAGGGGTCGGTGAGTGGGGGATTTGCCTTGAAATTTTGACAGTGGCCAGCTGTTGGCATACGCGTTACATGTAAGGGGGTGTTACTAATTACGTAACGCTCTAGGGGTAGAGGAAGAGGGTACTGTGTTCGATTTACGTAACATTTTTCAAGACTATATGTTATTTGTATTCATTACTTAGACCTAAAAAGGTGTTTTTTGGAAATGCACGGTCAGTCTAGGATCGATCCCCATCGGCGGGTATACAAAAAGACTATGGTATGTAATATCCTGTCTGTGGGATGGTACATATAAACGATCCCTTGCTAAAAAAAATGTAGCGGGTTTCCAAGGCGCGTGTGCAGGGATTTCAGCGGGGTTGGGGTTATAGACTGTGTTAAGCGAAGTTTATATGGGGTTATGCTCCCTCAAAAAATACATTTCAATTTTTGTTTAAGCTTGGGCAAGTAAGGGTTTCGACCTCCAATACCCTCCCCCTGCACATGCACCCGATTCCTCTCTAAGATTACCAAATGTTAGACATCCAACAGCAGATGGAAGGAAGGATAGGATATGTTTTATTTAACGACGCACTCAACACATTTTATTTACGGTTGTATGGGGTCGGATGATTATTAAATCAATATGCTTTATCTTTGATGTCGTTAAACAACCACCACCACCCCCCCCCCCCCCCCAACTTTACCCTTTCCAAACGAAATCATATTTATTTGAATTTGTCGATTTTAACAAGTGAAAACGTTCATTGTCTACTTTAGTATATTTTATTTTAAAAATATATACATGATTAATGTGTTACTAGTATACAAACTAAACTTTGAAAGTTCTACTAACACTTTATAAAATATCAATTCTGAAATAGGAAGGTACGATTGTCGATAATACGTTGTCAAGATCAAACCGGTTTTAACTACAGCGCAAAATTTCTCTTTTAATTTTGTGAGACGAACCCTACAATTTGAAATCTGCAAACGCACGTGTTAACTGAAACTGACAACAGGTTGTTGTTTGTGCTTTGCCGAGCTATGGCGGCACTGGTGACGAATCAATCGTATACGTTTGACGTTATCCGTTCATAGCGAACACTCACGACTTTTTTAAAAGTGCATTTGAGCTTGTATTTCACATTTGTACATGATGTTATAATATGGTAACCAGATAATGTAACTTTAAGCTTTAAATAATGTGTGTGTCAGAGATTTAAATAGTGTGTGTGTATGTGTATGTGTGTGTATGTGTGTGTGTGTGCATGTGTGTGTGTGTGTGTGCATGTGTGTATGTGTGTGTGTGTGTGTATATATGTGTGTATATATGTGTGTGTGTGTATGTGTGTGTCTGTATGTGAGAGAGAGTGTGTATGTATGTGTGTGTGATTAAGCTTTAAATAATGTGTGTGTCATTGAGCTTTAGTGTGTGTGTGTGTGTGTGCTGTGTGTGTGTCATTGAGCTTTAGTGTGTGTGTGTGTGTCATTGAGCTTTAGTGTGTGTGTGTGTCATTGAGCTTTAGTGTGTGTGTGTCATTGAGCTTTAGTGTGCATGTGTGTGTCATTGAGCTTTAGTGTGTGTGTGTGTGTCATTGAGCTTTAGTGTGTGTGTGTGTGTCATTGAGCTTTAGTGTCTGTGTGTGTGTGTGTGCTGTGTGTGTGTGTCATTGAGCTTTAGTGTGTGTGTGTGTTGTGTGTGTATGTGTGTGTGTGTGTCATTGAGCTTTAAGTGAGTGAGTGAGTGTTACTAAGCTATAAATAATTTACCATCATATATCTTCACATATATATGTTAATTCGAAATATTTCATATTACAAATTCAGTTTATTATGTTAAGAAAATGGAGCACAGAAAATGAGATACTTATAATATGTACTGGTGTTCCACCAATATTTTTATTATTATTATTATTTTGTTTTACTCTTTATAAACCATACTGATTTCATAATCAACAGAGTTAAATACAAAAACAAAATATTCAAGTATTTCAAAACGATTGTAGTATTGTTTTGGTGTGAACGGTTCCATAAGTAGCGAGAGGCCGACTACATTTAATGGTAGCTCAGTCTTTTATGACGTTTGTACTTTCGAATGGTTGCTGAACCATAGTTGGTCTTCTTTTTATTTTATTTTTTTCTAAGCCAGTGCACTACGACTGGTATATTAAAGGCCGCGGTATGTGATGTCCTATCCGTGGGATAGTGCATATAAAAGACCGCTTGCTATTAATAGAAAAAGGTAGCGGGTTACCTCTCTAAGATTATATATCAAAATTACCAAATGGTTGACATCCAGTAGCCAATGATTAATAAAGCAATGTGCTCTAGTGGTATTGTTAAACAAAACAAACAAGCTTGTTTGCTATTTTCTTTCTTCTTTTTCCTTCTTCCTGTCATGTTTAAAAAAAATATTACAATCGTTATATAAATACAAGCAAAATAAACAACACGCTCATCTACCAACAATAACGATAACTGTTCAACTATTACGATTGTAAGACGATTTTTAATGCTCCAACAAACCAAGAAGTTTGGAATCGGTTTTGTGCTGAAACCTCCACGTCACCACAAACAGCTGTCAACAATAAACAAAAGCTCCATACTAGCAATCAATAACCTACAATACACCCCTCGGGATAACAGATATGGTAGAGTTATAGTCCAGGTAAAATAGTGAAAGACCCATCGCAAATTGCAAAGGTTTTAATTTCAACTGTATTCAACTCTGTAATGCATTTTTAATGTTATTTTGTACTATATACAGTATGTAGTACAAAATAACATATTAAAAATGTAGAATAAGATAATTAGTGGAACAATTTTAAATTCAACGGCTCTATTCCTAACTGGTTAATTTTTAATTAACCCTAACTACTCATTCAGTAACCTTGTAACACAGAACTAATACTGGTACCTATCACAATAAAGACAATAACCTACAGTTTACCTAGGTCTTCTAGGATGACCAGCTAAGCTTTATATTACCAAATACTCGTATAATGTTAGAACAAAAAGTCTACGATTTACTTCGTCAGATGACCGAAGACACTGTCTAAAGAATATTGGTATAATACAGTATTAAAATATTTAAAAGTCACATCAATCACATCAAGGTTATACAACAGAGCAGAAATAAAATATTTACCAAAGTCCAAACGGACAACGTTCCCGGGAAGCCTTCCTTGTTCTGTCCTTTTTGCTTCTCCCCCTAACTCTAAAACACTAGCTATTTATTATAAATCGAAATATCGCCTGGGGTTAAATCGCGGCACCGAATCTTATCATCTAATATTCCACCTCTCCCAGAGTCGGTATATTTCTCTCTGATCGTCAGTCTGGCTGTCGCCATCGTCGCCAAATCACGGTTGTAAAAACCGCACTCGCAGAGGTATTACGTAACTACTCCCCACATGGCCTCCGCACCTCGCTAAGTGTGTACGGTCGCGCGGAGGTATTACGTAACAAGTGCACATGACCTTCTAAAACAATTAATATCGCCACAGGCGAAAACAAATTAAGAGCATGTACCGTCACAGGCTGGTACATACAAATAAAACCAGTTGCTGCTAATGGAATAGAGTTGTCCATGGAGTAGCGGCAGATTGTTTCCTTTTTCAATATTGCTGTAGTCCTTAACTCTAAATTTGACTACACATAATTGTTTTATTTAAAATGTGTTCATTAAATAAAACATAAAACATAAAAATATTATCTTGTTGCTGGTTTCCGTACATTTCAGAAGAAGTTGTCAAAATAATACTACCCATAGCAATTTAGGAAACATATAACCTTGAAAAACATCCAAGCCAGATATATTTTAATACTAATCAGGTTTGTATATTATGGTTTTAAATGTGTGTGACTCTTGCTTTAGTTGACTACAGTAACAAAAATGCTGTATCTTATTTGTTTATATTACATGTGCAATGAGATGAGATTTGTCATTAATATATTGACCCATAGTGAATGAAAACGCACCATACTTTCATTAATAATGCGACATCTAGATAACAAAGACATTCGCTATTTTAATGGGTTTTTTTTGGGGGGTGGGTTTGTTGTTGGATTTTTGTTTTGTTTAAAGATGTATAAAACTGGTTATACGAGGGATGTATGAACTGAACGACTGGTTCAGGTTTCGGATAACAAGCTGACTCACAAAATAAAACTGGTTATACGAGGGATCTATGAACTGAACGACTGGTTTAGGTTTCGGATAACAAGCTGACTCACAAAATAAAAATGTGAATCATGCATTACAAGGAAACAAATGCATAAACTAATATATAACGTTTTAATGTGGGTTAGTGTAACAAATATGAATAATAGTAAAAGACATATCATTTATTCTGGTAATTAATAATATGCAGTCTCTTTGGTACGTCGTTATGACTTATATTATTGCATTGGAATGTTATTCTGCATCTTATACTTTATTTAGTACATCTTAATTTGCCAGGCAACAAATATTGGTTATCGACAAAGGTTGTCTACAAATGTGTATTATAACTTAATGTGAGCATGACATTAAGAATATCCCCGACCTAAGTTCAAATTAACTATACTATTATATTTTATTGTGTGTGTTATTCTTACCATATTCTGAGTGGAAAAGATTAATTTCATTATTTTATTAACAAAAAACAATATAGACAAAAAACGCTAAATTTCTCCTATATGTACTAGATTAGTTACAATGTCTTGAAATATGTATTATAACAACACTTGACACATTTTATGTCTGGTGGCAAGTCAGTCGATTTTAAATAACTTGAGGGTGCTGAATTAAAAAGAAATGTTGCCAGCTGATATTTCCATTACTTATCCTTTAAATACTAGTATCAGATATTCCGATTACTATATATATATAGATTTTATTCACAACATTGTGACAGGTTGGTTCCAATTTTGTGTCAACTGTAACAGAGAAAACAGTTACTTTAACATAATTCTATGGTATCAAGATAAATGCAATCCCGTTCTCACAAAACATACAATTCGGCACAATATGCTATGAAATAATGCTTTTTTTTTTAAATCTTCAGTTTTTAATGTATTGGTCATTTCTGCATTTATGCTAATTTTATGTCTATTTTACTACTTAAAACACAACAGATCAATCATATATCTATTCATATAGAAAACATAGGAATATCCATTAATATCATGAATGTATTTCAGTTAGAAGCCAATATATTGCATTTCCTTTTTCAGTAGGTTCATGGTGGCCATCTTTAATTTCTATGTGATATTTCATAGAATCAGGTTAAAAGGTATCTCCATCAAACGAAACAGAGATTGATGCATTTATAAATAACATTGTCATCTAGATTGCTAGAAGCTGAAATAATAATGGTTTGTAGAATTTCGTTACAGTTTGTTGGTTATATTGGCAGCCATGTTGAATTTATTTTATATATAACTACGACGTTGATTGGTCAATTTACTTCTCTGCTACCAGCACAAGCTTCTCTGCTACCTAGCGTAAGCTTACGGTATTTTGTAAACAATAAACGTCAAAATTATTAACATCAGAAGAGGTACTTTGTTATTGATGGAGGGATGAGAATTCGCGAAAATAAATGCTCATGAACTGACTCATTTTCATTAAATCGCGAAAATTTGTGATTCCGCGAAAATAAAGTATTTTACAGTAAATAAAACACTTCAAAGATAACATATATCAATTCTTAGACATAAAACAGAGGAATAATTATTAACATTATGAATGCACCTCGGTTAGAAGCCTAGACATTGAATTTGCAATGATAAGTAATATAAATATCAGCTGGTAATTTGTTCTTAATCAGCATCTTCAAATTATGTAAGATCAACTCAGTTGCCACTTTAGGCACAAAATGTCCTGGGAAGTATGAACTAATATAAAATTGATGACGTCAATGCTCACACTACCCTACCATATTACTATCTGTTCCACTAATTATGTTTTTCTACATTTTTAATATGTTATTCCTACTAAATTCTGAACTAACATTGTTGATGTTATTATTTTGCAATTTGTGATGGGTATACCATGTATTTTGGCATAGATTGTCATCAACACTGGATCACAATCTTTGCAAATCAAAATTTCTTCAATCAAATTTAAGGTGTTCGACGGAGTTTGTTGTTTGGCTATTAGACTATGTTAACTAAGAATCTGTTCACGAAGTAGTTATCTCCTGATCATGATGTCGATACATTGTTTGTGCCTGAAAGAACAGGAAAGAAATGTTTGTTTAACGACATTTCAGAACCTTTCTCATAAATAAGACAGAACCGCCCTGTTAGTCGAAAGGAAATATGTAATAATCGGATAACAAATAAGATAAGGAAGGAAGGAAGGAAATGTTTTATTTAACGACGCACACAACACATTTTATTTACTGTTATATGGCGTCAGACCACACAGATATTTAGAGATGAAACCCGCTGTCGTCACTTCATAGGCTACACATTTTATTTACTGTTATATGGCGTCAGACCACACAGATATTTAGAGACGAAACCCGCTGTCGTCACTTCATAGGCTACACATTTTATTTACTGTTATATGGCGTCAGACCACACATATATTTAGAGATGAAACCCGCTGTCGTCACTTCATAGGCTACTCTTTTCGATTAGCAGCAAGGAATCCTTTGTATGCACCATCCCACAGACATGATAGTACATACCACGGCCTTTACAATGAGTATCAAAATTATATAACCAAGATACAAGATAAACATCTGCCTTAGTAACCTTCATTCATCTGACTGAGAAGCGTGATTTAGCTCAGTCGGTTGAGTGATTACTTGAGCTGTTTGCGTCGCAGGATCGAACCACTTCGGTGGATCCACCCCTGTGCGTGCTGTAACCTCACCGTGGTGCAGGGGTGTAACATTCTCTTTGAGAATGGCCAATACAGCACACATTGAAGTTTAGAGTAAAAGTCAGTATCTCTCTGTGATATTTGTATTTTGCACAGTTCTTTACACTGTTTTTATTTATATCTTGAATTTTTCTGTTGATGTTGATCATCACCTTGTTTGTTGCCATTACCATAGTTTGACACCCAATAGCCGATGTATTTTTCGTGCTGGGGTGTCGTTAAACATTCATTCATTCATTCATTCATTCATTCATTCGGTGGATCCATCAACTGACTGGGTTTTCTCGTTCCAACCAGTACACCACAACTGCACAAAGGCCGTGGTATGTGTTTTCCTGTCTGTGGGAAAAGTGCATATAAAAGATCCCTTAATGCAGGATTAAACAAAACAAACTTTGAACTCATCTGCTTGAATTGCCACAAAGAAGTCTTTAATGTTGACAAGTTACACCTTTGTAAACTGCATGCTTTTTCCAATCAGCTTCTGTCAATATAAAAGATCCCTTGCTACTAATGGAAAAATGTAGCCGATTTCCTCTCTAAGACTATGTGTCAAAATTACCAAATGTTTGACATTCAATAGCCGATGATTAATAAATATGTGTGCTCCTGTAGTGTCGTTAAACAAAACAAACTTTACTTTGTTCTAAACAGTGATCCACGATGGCACATCAGAGGTCGTCGTAATGGTACAAACCTTGATCCTGGGAGAAAGAGCTGGACAACAGGGGTTGTCTTTTCTATAATATTATTCTAAAGTACATTAAAAAAAAATCCACGGGCCTGTTGATATTAATGAAAATGCAAAATAGTTAGTCGCTAATGCTAACATTTTTTGTCTGTGACAGACTGGTAGCCGTGAACGAAGCAGGGGACATTATCCTGGTTGTTGTCACATTGTTGACGAATATGTAGTTGTGTCCCGTAGATAAAATACTAAGTGTATGTACACCCGTGTCTGTTAACACTTGTTCAACATACGATACAACATTCTGTGCCGAATATACGAAGTCTGTTTTTCTCAACCGGCCTCGGTGTCGTCGTGGTTAAATCATCGAACATACGGCTGGTAGACACAGGGTTCGCAGCCTGGTACTGGCTCCCACCCAGAGGGAATTTTACCGACTCAATGGGTAGGTGTACGGCCATTACACCCTCTCCTCTCTTACTAACCACTAACAACTAACAACAGATAGCTGTGGTGTGTGTTCAGGACAGCGTGCTTGAAGCTTAATTGGATATAACTTATAAGCACGAAAATAAGTTGAAATGAAATTAAATGTGTTTCTTAAACACAGGTGTTTAAGCATTGTGACTGTATGTTTAGTTTTAGAATTGTGGGGACATTGATTTCAAACTGTGTGTACACCATGTAATATATGGATGGGGCGTTACGTGGGAAGTTGCCCCTGAGCCACCCTGTTTTTGTTATATATCGGTGGGATGTGCACTACTGAACACCTGTTTAGCATATCATAATCATTATGTGTTTAGTTTCAGATGTGTGCGTATGTTAATTATTTTGCTATATAATTACTGTGTTTTGTAGATTCCGGCGAGGCTTAGCTCTATGTTTTATTTCCGAATAACACCATATTATCTTATATCCCTAAGCCACTCTAGATTCATCATATTAGCATAGGATATACACTTTAATTTGTATTGTATATTTTAAAGAATGTTGCATGCTTTTTAAAAAACCTGATATGTTGAATGTTGTTCTATCAGAGCAGTATTCAATGTTGAATGTTGTTCTGTCAGAGCAGTATTCGATGTTGAATGTTGTTCTGTCAGAGCAGTATTCGATGTTGAATGTTGTTCTGTCAGAGCAGTATTCGATGTTGAATGTTGTTCTGTCAGAGCAGTATTGAATGTTGAATGTTGTTCTATTAGAGCAGTATTCAATGTTGAATGTTGTTCTGTCAGAGCAGTATTCGATGTTGAATGTTGTTCTGTCAGAGCAGTATTCGATGTTGAATGTTGTTCTATCAGAGCAGTATTCAATGTTGAATGTTGTTCTATCACAGCAGTATTCAATGTTGATGGTGTTCTATCAGAGCAGTATTCGATGTTGAATGTTGTTCTATCAGAGCAGTATTCGATGTTGAATGTTGTTCTATCAGAGCAGTATTCGATGTTGAATGTTGTTCTATCACAGCAGTATTCAATGTTGAATGTTGTTCTATCAGAGCAGTATTCAATGTTGAATGTTGTTCTATCACAGCAGTATTCAATGTTGATGGTGTTCTATCAGAGCAGTATTCGATGTTGAATGTTGTTCTATCAGAGCAGTATTCAATGTTGATGGTGTTCTATCACAGCAGTATTCAATGTTGAATGTTGTTCTGTCAGAGCAGTATTCAATGTTGAATGTTGTTCTATCACAGCAGTATTCAATGTTGATGGTGTTCTATCAGAGCAGTATTCAATGTTGATGGTGTTCTATCAGAGCAGTATTCAATGTTGATGGTGTTCTATCAGAGCAGTATTCAATGTTGATGGTGTTCTATCAGAGCAGTATTCAATGTTGATGGTGTTCTATCAGAGCAGTATTCAATGTTGATGGTGTTCTATCAGAGCAGTATTCAATGTTGATGGTGTTCTATCAGAGCAGTATTCAATGTTGAATGTTGTTCTATCACAGCAGTATTCAATGTTGATGGTGTTCTATCAGAGCAGTATTCGATGTTGAATGTTGTTCTATCACAGCAGTATTCAATGTTGATGGTGTTCTATCAGAGCAGTATTCAATGTTGAATGTTGTTCTATCACAGCAGTATTCATTGTTGAATGTTGTTCTGTCAGAGCAGTATTCGATGTTGAATGTTGTTCTATCAGAGCAGTATTCGATGTTGAATGTTGTTCTATCACAGCAGTATTCAATGTTGATGGTGTTCTATCAGAGCAGTATTCGATGTTGAATGTTGTTCTATCACAGCAGTATTCAATGTTGAATGTTGTTCTATCAGAGCAGTATTCGATGTTGAATGTTGTTCTATCACAGCAGTATTCAATGTTGAGTGTTGTTCTGTCAGAGCAGTATTCGATGTTGAATGTTGTTCTATCAGAGCAGTATTCGATGTTGAATGTTGTTCTATCACAGCAGTATTCAATGTTGATGGTGTTCTATCAGAGCAGTATTCGATGTTGAATGTTGTTCTATCACAGCAGTATTCAATGTTGAGTGTTGTTCTCTGTCAGAGCAGTATTCGATCTTGAATGTTGTTCTATCAGAGCAGTATTCGATGTTGAATGTTGTTCTATCAGAGCAGTATTCAATGTTGAATGTTGTTCTATCACAGCAGTATTCAATGTTGAATGTTGTTCTATCACAGCAGTATTCAATGTTGATGGTGTTCTATCAGAGCAGTATTCGATGTTGAATGTTGTTCTATCAGAGCAGTATTCAATGTTGATGGTGTTCTATCAGAGCAGTATTCAATGTTGATGGTGTTCTATCAGAGCAGTATTCAATGTTGATGGTGTTCTATCAGAGCAGTATTCAATGTTGAATGTTGTTCTATCACAGCAGTATTCAATGTTGATGGTGTTCTATCAGAGCAGTATTCCATGTTGATGGTGTTCTATCAGAGCAGTATTCGATGTTGAATGTTGTTCTATCACAGCAATATTCAATGTTGAATGTTGTTCTATCAGAGCAGTATTCGATGTTGAATGTTGTTCTATCACAGCAGTATTCAATGTTGAGTGTTGTTCTGTCAGAGCAGTATTCGATGTTGAATGTTGTTCTATCAGAGCAGTATTCGATGTTGAATGTTGTTCTATCAGAGCAGTATTCAATGTTGAATGTTGTTCTATCACAGCAGTATTCAATGTTGAATGTTGTTCTATCACAGCAGTATTCAATGTTGATGGTGTTCTATCAGAGCAGTATTCGATGTTGAATGTTGTTCTATCAGAGCAGTATTCAATGTTGATGGTGTTCTATCAGAGCAGTATTCAATGTTGATGGTGTTCTATCAGAGCAGTATTCAATGTTGATGGTGTTCTATCAGAGCAGTATTCAATGTTGAATGTTGTTCTATCACAGCAGTATTCAATGTTGATGGTGTTCTATCAGAGCAGTATTCCATGTTGATGGTGTTCTATCAGAGCAGTATTCGATGTTGAATGTTGTTCTATCACAGCAATATTCAATGTTGAATGTTGTTCTATCAGAGCAGTATTCGATGTTGAATGTTGTTCTATCACAGCAGTATTCAATGTTGAGTGTTGTTCTGTCAGAGCAGTATTCGATGTTGAATGTTGTTCTATCAGAGCAGTATTCGATGTTGAATGTTGTTCTATCACAGCAGTATTCAATGTTGATGGTGTTCTATCAGAGCAGTATTCGATGTTGAATGTTGTTCTATCACAGCAGTATTCAATGTTGAGTGTTGTTCTCTGTCAGAGCAGTATTCGATCTTGAATGTTGTTCTATCAGAGCAGTATTCGATGTTGAATGTTGTTCTATCAGAGCAGTATTCAATGTTGAATGTTGTTCTATCACAGCAGTATTCAATGTTGAATGTTGTTCTATCACAGCAGTATTCAATGTTGATGGTGTTCTATCAGAGCAGTATTCGATGTTGAATGTTGTTCTATCAGAGCAGTATTCAATGTTGATGGTGTTCTATCAGAGCAGTATTCAATGTTGATGGTGTTCTATCAGAGCAGTATTCAATGTTGATGGTGTTCTATCAGAGCAGTATTCAATGTTGAATGTTGTTCTATCACAGCAGTATTCAATGTTGATGGTGTTCTATCAGAGCAGTATTCGATGTTGAATGTTGTTCTATCACAGCAGTATTCAATGTTGATGGTGTTCTATCAGAGCAGTATTCAATGTTGAATGTTGTTCTATCACAGCAGTATTCAATGTTGAATGTTGTTCTGTCAGAGCAGTATTCAATGTTGAATGTTGTTCTATCAGAGCAGTATTCGATGTTGAATGTTGTTCTATCACAGCAGTATTCAATGTTGATGGTGTTCTATCAGAGCAGTATTCGATGTTGAATGTTGTTCTATCACAGCAGTATTCAATGTTGAGTGTTGTTCTATCAGAGCAGTATTCAATGTTGAATGTTGTTCTGTCAGAGCAGTATTCAATGTTGAGTGTTGTTCTCTGTCAGAGCAGTATTCGATCTTGAATGTTGTTCTATCAGAGCAGTATTCGATGTTGAATGTTGTTCTATCAGAGCAGTATTCAATGTTGAATGTTGTTCTATCACAGCAGTATTCAATGTTGAATGTTGTTCTATCACAGCAGTATTCAATGTTGAGTGTTGTTCTCTGTCAGAGCAGTATTCGATCTTGAATGTTGTTCTGTCAGAGCAGTATTCGATCTTGAATGTTGTTCTATCAGAGCAGTATTCGATGTTGAATGTTGTTCTATCAGAGCAGTATTCAATGTTGAATGTTGTTCTATCAGAGTAGTATTCAATGTTGAATGTTGTTCTATCACAGCAGTATTCAATGTTGAGTGTTGTTCTATCACAGCAGTATTCGATGTTGAGTGTTGAACGTTGAATATCGAACTACCTTCAGGTTCCAACATTTATTGCACAGATAAAACTTTAAGAAAAAATATGTTTATCACCAATGGCAGGACTAGCAGTATTAACTGCGTTATTTAAAGTCACGTGCACTTCGAACTTTGACCCAGCCACATGTTATTTGTTATAGTTCTCTCTGTGAAATTATATACTGAATGCAATCGTACATATATTTTTAAAATCACCGAAAGGTCAGGGTGAAACTTACAGATTAATATTTATACATCCGGTATATTCATGTTTTCCTCAGTGTCGTAGCTAGCGGGGGTGAGGTAAGGTGACAATCCCCCCCCCCCCCAAAAAAAAACCCACCTAATAATAATAATAATAAAAAAAATAAAAAAACAAAAAAATAATAATAATAATAAATAAATAAATAAAAACATCCGGTACAAATAATAGAAACAAAGAAAATCCTCTTCTTGACCTTTTAAGGAGTTTTAGGTATGCTCTCGTTCGTTTCAAGAATTCATCGTACCCCACCCACCCAAAAAATAATAATAATAAAAAATCTACCTACGGCCTAATGTTTACAGGATCTCAAGACACATACGCGACGCGACTACTAGGTACGCCATAGAATGCTTGTGATATTTCGTTTAGGGCTTGCGGAGTAGTATTTGAAAGTGTGGGCGGTAGCATTGCCAGTGCGATGACCCGAGAGATGAAAATACATATATTTCAGGGCCCTAAAGGGACTGAACCTGCTACTGGGGTTCAGACTAGCGGCAAGCTCCACTGAGAAGTTTATTTATTTCAAGTGTTCATCAAATACGGCATTGTCAGCCTTCTGAGTACAAAATAAAAGTGTCGGGTCAACCCCCTCCCTTGGGTCTACCACGGCTTGTTGTCCTTAAATAAATATTGCTAAACATAAGTTGTAAGATCAAGACACGAAAACGAGATTTTCAAAAAGCAAGACAAGAGGACACTTAAAATAAACCGAGTTTTCGGGGTTTTAGGATGGGGGGTAGCTTCGTGGTTGTTGTTTCTTCTTTCTTCTTCTAAACTTTTCTTCTTTTTGTCTCAGAAATCAACGTTATTCATCACTCTCACGGCTCCGTGCCCAAATAATGTCAGTCTTATTGGCGACAGATAAAATTAACGAAATAACCAAAAATGCAAGTAATAACAATTATAAACAATAACAATTATAAATAAGTAAATAATTCAAGTTCCAAAATAGTTTTACAGTATTGTACAGTACTTAAAGGACTTGTGTAAACAAAGTCTTCTTTATCTTTGTTGGATGAAACATACAGGTATGACTATACCAAATAAAATCCAATAAGCGATCATGTTAACGTTTGTGTTTAAAAACACTATATGCAATATATCAACCAAACTATTACCCATAAATATCAGTACCCCATACATGTTTCAAGCACAAGGCTACTTGACACAATGGTACTAGATGAAATAAAATTGCATACATTTTTAGCCCAGATGAAACTAATTTTTTTACAACCAACACACTCACATTTATAACCAATCACAGGACTTGTGGTGTTAACTTGTCTATCAAAAGTTCGGTGCACCTCGAACTTTGACCCAGCCAGAAATTATTTGGTTTAATGCTACCTACAATGTATATATGAGATAATCATATGGGACAATCAACCGTGACTTAAACATACCAACGGTAGTCTCCCCTGTTTTGGTTCACAGTCTGGGTTTCAGGTTGCATTGTACCAAAGCAGAAAGTTCCGTGTGAACGTTCGAGTTGCACCGTGAACTATTTACAGAGAGAAAACACCTGCGTCTCTGATTGGCAGTAATACATGAGATTGATTATCTATGCAAATACTATTATCTACTGTCAATAAAAAACGCACGTTTATTTAGTATATTATTAATATGTACAAAACACTAGACGTTCAAACCAGTGCAGGGTACCCCTAAAGATGGAACTGCGATTTTTAACAATAATTAGGGTTGCCAATAGAAACCTTCATTAAATCTCTTAAATTCAATGTTAGCCTACATTTTCTTGCAGGTAGATTAGATATGATATGCCACATTTTTCATTGGTGCATTGCCTTTGTGTACCAATACGCCGCTGATATCGATGTTATTAGTAAACGTTAACATTATCGGCAATAGTAATTGATTTGGTACAATGGAACCTTCAAGACCATTCACTGTTTGTCAGTTGTAAACATATGATCGGAGTAAAGTATTATAATTATATCCTATATTATATCTTTCGTATACCGTCCACCAAGTTCACCAGATCTCAAGTGCAATATAAATTGTCTTTGCTGATAATAACGGATTCGTAATGGTACAAGGTATATGTATATATTGAGGATGGTGAGTAAAAAGTAAATCGTAGATTGATTAAAGCAAACAATACAAATAAGAGATATGGAGTTTTACTCGGCGCTTACCATGACATACCTGGTTTGTTTAGATAAATATATTTGCCTACAGTAGCTGTCTACACATACACGTGCGCACGTACGCACGCATGTCCGCAGGCACACACACACAAATACAGGCGTGTGCTTGTTTTCAACTTCTATTTCATTTCCGCCTCTCTCTCTTCTCTCTCTCTCTCACTCTCACTCTCTTCTCTCTCTCTCTCTCTCTCTCTCTCTCTCTCTCTCTCTCTCTCTCTCTCTCTCTCTCTCTCTCTGTCCCTCTCTCTGTCTCTCTCTCTCTCTCACTCTCTCTCGCTCTCGCTCTCTCTCTCTCTCTCTCTCTCTCTCTCTCTCTCTCTCTCTCTCTCTCTCTCTCTCTCTCTCTCTCTCTCTTCTCTCTCTTACACACACTCTCTCTCCACACACACACACACACACACACACACACGGAGAGATAGAGAAAGAGATACAGTAAAGTTTGTTTTATTTAACGACGCCACTAGAACACATTGATTTTTTATCTTATCATCGGCTATTGAACGTCAAACATATGGTCATTCTGACACTGGTTTTTTTTTTTAGAGGAAACCCGCTGTCGCCACATAGGCTACTCTTTTACGACAGGCAGCAAGGGATCTTTTATTTGCGCTTCCCACAGGCAGAATAGCACAAACCATGGCCTTTGTTGAACCAGTTATGGATCACTGGTCGGTGCTAGTGGTTTACACCTTTCGCATGCATGCATGCATACTTACATACACATATATGCGCACGCATATAGAGATATATGTATACAAAGACATAAAAGTTGAAATATAAGTAGAGTGACGTCAGATACCAGCTGGTGAAGACGTCTCTATTGATGGCTTTGGATATATCATGGTCATCTGCCTCCGTCATTATACTATTCTTCTTTGATCGTGTGGTACCCAGGTGTTCGACTTCAGTTTAATTATCTGTTCAGAGCTATTTGCTCTAACAAACTGGAAGAAATGGGAAATAAAAATATATTTAAAATGGATATTTTAAAGGGAAGTATTCTGACATTAATTTAGTTAATACTGATGGTACAATCTCTCACTTTTTCAGGAGTAATAAAATATTGAATCGGAGTAGTAAATAACAACAACAAAAAGTTGCTAGGGAGGTCCGGGGGCATGCACACACACACACACACACACACACACACACACACACACACACACACGAAAAGTTTTTAAATCTAGAATGCAGGAGATGCATTTTCCTGCATTCTGGGAAGTAAATTTGAAATTTTTCTTTGCCTCAAAATATATCAAATTTTATACAGAAATTGTAGAAGAAAGGTTATTACCCCATATTTTAAATTTGTTTACGCATCCACGGACGGACCTCGGCAGACTATGGGGGGATGCGTACGCACTCCTCGCACTCACCCACCCACCCACCCCCTGCGTACGGGCCTGCGGTTAAACACATCTATAAAAACACGAGTGTTGTGTGTTAAAAGGTTTACACTTTTCTAGTGTTTGATTTAGTCTATCTCATCGTGTATGGTTGATAATGGTGATGGTGTCTTGTGGGGGGGGGGGTTTCTTTGTTGTTGTTGTTGGGTTTTTGTTTGGGGGGGGTTATTGTTGTTTTTTGTCGTTTTGTCGTTTTGTATTTTTTTTGTATTTTTTTTTTTTTGAGCGTGTGTGTGTGTTTGATTTGTTTTGTTTTGTGGGGTTTTCTGTTTTTTACTCCTTTTTTTTTATTGGGGATGTTGTTGTTGGGTTGTTGTTGGGTTGGAGGTGTGTGGGGGTTTTTTTGGGGGGTGTTGTTGTTTTTTATTGTGGGTTTTTTTTGGGGGGTGTTGTTGTTTTTTATTGTGGGTGGGGATTTTTGGGGGTTGTTGTTTTTTATTGTGGGTGGGTTTTTTTGGGGTGGGTTTTTTTTTTTTATTGTGGGTAGGTTTTGTTTTTTAGTAGGGTTGTTTGGGTTTTTATTGACGATTTTTTAATACGATCGTACCATGGTAGACAGAATTACCAAATGTTTAACATCCAATAGCAGATGATTTATTAATCACTGTGCTCTAGTGGTGTCGTTAAACAAAACAAACTTTTAAGTTTTGGCGATCTTCCAAAGATCTACGATTTTGATCCCAGGATTTATGGCGTCGTATGGGTGACTTAAACTCACCTTTAAAACTGTCGACCAAAGCATATTGTTAATATTTAACTTCTTGAATAGAACATCAACTTTGATTTTCTTCCCGTGACGTTTCATTTTTTGATTTAAAAAAAAATCTTATTTACAATATAGGTCACATTCAACCACATTGTTACTAAAAATAGACATTGTATGGCGAAGCGCTACAATATATTACATACACTTGTTACCTGTTGAACAAAAAAAAACCCATATAATTCAGAAGTTCTACATCTTATCGCTAAATTGTTCTGAAAAATACCTTTGTCCATTAAAGTGCTGTGCCAGACCATACACTAAAATTTCAAATTCCATAATTAAATGCTTTCTTAATTCATTGCAATAATATTTTACACCGATATGTAAATCCATAATTACGAAAATGCCCCATAAAAGTATTAAAACATCACTCCCGTAGAACACTGCCGGAAACGACCGAGTAAAATTCTCGGTAAAAACATTTGCCTGTAAATAGCCGTGACGTCACGAAGGGAACGCGCTTCACTGAAACCTACCACGAGATGACTTCCAGCGCAAGCGAAAGTGGGACCGACAGCGACTGCCAAGCTCATTGATAATGCGATTCTTCTTTCGATGATGAATAGGGTAGGTAATGACGATGGACTAATATTTGTGCGAAACACAACAAAATAATGCCTTATTAGTTTGAACCTGAAACATCTTCCGACGAACCACCCGGCCTGACGATGACGATGAAAATGGTCGTGAGACAGCTTACCACTAATTTACAACTTTTATTTCTTGTTTTTTTCTTTAGCTTTTCGTGCGAATTATTTTTTTGCTACAGTATGTTCTTATACTTGTGATGTAGTAGAAAAGACGATAATAACTCTTGAATTCTACGAGTCAAGTGGACCCGATATCGGTAATTTTAGAAATAAACAAAAACGACTTTAGTCCGTCCCATCCCTCTATGAAGATGGGTTTTTTTGGTGAATAATTTCAGTTTAGTTTGACGTAAAAAAAAAAAAAAAAAAAAAGTAAGTGTTTGGAAATAACAAAAACAATACTATTTTTTGTGTGCAGTTGTGAAAACAGTCTGTCAGAAATAATAACTTATTTTTATTTTAAAAAATAAACAAAAACGACTTTTTAGTCCGTCCATCCATCTATGAAGATGTTTTTTTTTTGCGTGAATAATTTCAGTTTAGTTTGACGTAAAAAAAAAAAAAAGTAAAAGTGGTTTGGGAAATAACAAAAACAATACTATTTTTTTGTGTGCAGTTGTGAAAAACAGTCTGTCAGAAATAAATAACTTATAGCACATTCCATAGTATGAAAAAAATGTTTTCTCTTGGGAAGGTAGTAAAATTAATTTAATGTATTTATAGCCTGTTTTACAGGGAACGCCTTTTTTCATACTATGGAATTTACAAGTCATTTATTTCTGAGCCGATTGTTTTCTAAGATGCATACAAAATTAGCTTCTTTTTTTTCTTCTTTTTTTTTTACAAAAAAAAACCTACATTTTTGTAGGATGGGACGGACTAGGCTATAGATACTTACTTGTCTGTACTTTATTGTTTTAATGTTCTCGAACTGTAAAGAAAAATCTCACAAATGAACGAGATGTAAACGACAACAAATCGGATCTCGATGATTGCACGAACCGTGCATGAGAAAACAAACTGACCGGAGTTGAAAGCATAACGCAATTTGGGAAGGTCGTATCGGTGTGGATGGCGTCGGCTTGTTGTCATTTGTTTTGTGTCGCAGAAAAATTGTTGGTACGGCATCTGTTTTTTAAAAGCCCTAACACATGGTATTCCCATATCTCGCTTAAGCCGACAAGCCAGTTCGGACGAATCGAAACTAAAGTGTCTGCTGTCGCAACGGTCTCCGGCATTTTTTTCCTGTCCAGTATTTCCACGTTGTTTTAATCAAATTCACACACAGCTTTCTCACAGCAACATTACTAGCAAATGCGTGAAGACTAAATTTATCGGCTTTTGTATTGCTACAGCCGCCAACAACACGCCGTTTAACCATAATAAACACAAAAGAAGCAATGAACAATGGCGCTGACTATCGAAAGGAGTTCCCTTCGTGACGTCACGGATCAAATCTTACGGAAATTCCCGAAACGAATTCAGGTGGTTCTGTTTTTCAGGGGAATATTTTTAAATGGAAAATATACCGGTATATAATTTTTTTTACATTTTTTAAAATAATTTTTTAATCATATTAAATAATATCTTGATTGATATAGCTCAATATATCATACATCTGGAACAAAAAAAGTAAAGTTTGTTTTATTTAACGACGCCGCTAGAGCACATTGATTTTTTATCTTATCATCGGCTATTGGACGTCAAACATATGGTCATTCTGACACTGTTTTTAGAGGAAACCCGCTGTCGCCACATAGGCTACTCTTTTTACGACAGGCAGCAAGGGATCTTTTATTTGCACTTCCCACAGGCAGGATAGCACAAACCATGGCCTTTGTTGAACCAGTTATGGATCACTGGTCGGTGCAAGTGGTTTACACCTACCCATTGAGCCTTGCGGAGCACTCACTCAGGGTTTGGAGTCGGTATCTCGATTAAAAATCCCATGCCTCGACTGGGATCCGAACCCAGTACCTACCAGCCTGTAGACCGATGGCCTGCCACGACGCCACCGAGGCCGGTCACATCTGGAACAGCACTTTAATATATAAAATGATATAGTGAGCGGAGATTACAAATACTATATTTTGGAAAGTTAGTTTAGGGACACTAAAATGCACGTGTTGGTGTCATTAAGTCATGTACCTTTCTCATTCAATACTGATGATTAGTTTTTCTTCATGATGATGTGTTGTTAAAGGGACATTCCTGAGTTTGCTGCATTGTAAGATGTTTCCGACTAATAAAATATTTGTACGATTAAACTTTCATATTAGATATATTTTTTTGTTTAGAATATCAGTGTCTGTATATTCAATGTGTTTCTTGTCGTCTTAATATTTACAAGAAGCCTAAACTGGTTTTGTCTTCATAAATTTCGTACGTACGAATTTTTTTTATTTTAGCAAATAAAATTAAATTTAACCTAGTACAAATATTAGAACGCTAAGAAACACGTTTAGTGTACAGCCACTAATATTTTATGCCGAAAAATGTATTTGATATGTAATTACAATCGTTAAAACTTCTCTGTTAGTCGATAACATCTTAAAAATTGCAACAAACTCAGGAATGTCCCTTTAATATGTTTGTTCTTTTATATGTTCATGTGTCTATTCATTTATTTATTCATTCATTCATTCATTCATTCATTCATCATTTATTCATTCATTCATCCATTCATTAATCCGCCATTCACCCATGCATTCATTCATCCAAGCATTCAGCAAGTCAGTCAGTCACTTCGTCTGGCTGTCCGTCTGTTTGTCATGCGTTCATTAATAAATGTATTCATTCACCATTCGTTCATTCAATAATTTATTCTTTCAATGAGTTTTCCATTCATTCATCCATACATCCATTAATTCATTCATTCATTCATTCGTTCGTTGGCATGTTCGTTCGTTGTGTAGTTCGTCCGTCCGTCCGTCTGTCCTTCTATCCATCCATCCATCCATCCATCCATCCATCCATCCATCCACCCATCTATATATATATATATATATATATATATATATATATATATATATATATCCATTTATTAATTTTTTAAACTCCACTCCTAGAAAATATGGTCATTAGCGCAAAGCAAACTGTGTTGTGCAAACACGAGCGATGCTCGTCGATATGACGATAATAATAAACGTATTGGTCGCTTGTCGCCACCAGCTATCGATTGGTGTCGGTAATCACCGCCATGCGCACCTGCAATCTCCATCCGTCCTCGGGTGTAGGCGAGTCTCCCAGTCTCGCTCCGGCCGTGTCCGCCATCACTTCGCCAGCCAGGGTAACGTGCCTACGAAAACACTCGGGGCAACTCGTTCACACCTCGGCCAAGAGTAATCGTGTGTACACCTGAGTGAGTGACGGGGACTTGTCTTCTGACGATGGACGTACTGACATGGATGACGGGTATCGTGTATTCTTTGGTAATCTGTATAGGAGAGGTCTGCTGCCAGAGCACCATTGGTAAGTGTTGTTATTCCTGGTTTCCGCTTAACTACACAGTAGATAGCCACTAAGAGTCATTATCACGCGCTATTTCCGTTGTCGTCGTTGTGTGGTTGTGTGGATGTGACAGGTAAATCGAAATATGTTTGTATATATATTAATTATGTATGAACATTATGGTGGATTTGTATAATATTTTATATAAAGGAAACCATGATAAGCTATCATAAAAGTACACGCAGACACACACACAATCACACACGCACACGCACACACACACACACAGAGAGAGAGAGAGAGAGACACAGCGAGACAGAGAGAGAGACAGAGCGAGAGAGCGAGAGAGAGAGGTGGGGGAGGGAGGGAGAGTGGGAGAGACAGACGGACAGAGAGAGACAGAGAGAGAGAGAACACACACACACACACACACAGAGAGACACAGATAGACAGAGGGAGATATATAGAGAGAGGTAGAGAGAGAGAGAGAGAGAACACACACACACACACACACAAACCAACAAACAAATGAACATTTAGTTTTTTGTAAGGTTTGAGTTTTTTATATTCGCTGGACAATGGTCATTTTAAATTCGCTATTAATCATCCGAGTTCAGAAGGTCGTAATGAGCGGTGCTTCGCTGTCAGGTGGGATATAGCCTTGTGGTAATGCCAACGTTTGATTTGCGGTCGGTCTACGGCTATTTCTGGTTCTAGCCAGCGCTCTACAACTGGTGTAACAAAGACCGTGGCATGTACTATCCTGTCTGCGAGATGCTGCATATAAAACATCCCTTATTGCTAATCAAAAAAAGTAGCCCATTGTGTGGCGAAAGCGAGTTTCCTCTCTAATTATGATAATTATTATCTCTGTGATACTTAACCATATGTCTGACGCCATATAACTGTTATTCAAATTCGTTGAATGTATGCCAGTATTGAGCAATGCAACAATTTTTTCAAAATATATATTGACTATATGGATCACAATTTTGCAACCACATTAGTCACCCAAACCTGTCCATAAAACCTTCGTCTGTCAGTCTGACCTCAAATCGTATTTGAATGACGTTTAAGTCTTCATTCAATCTATAGGGCGGGTGGGATGTAGCCCAGTGGTAAAGCATTCGCCTGATACGCGGTCGATGTGGCATCGATCCCCGTCGGTGGGCCCATTGGGCTATTTCTCGCCCTAGCCAGTGCACCACGACTGGTATACCAAAGGCTGTGGTATGTGCTATCCTGTCTGTGGGATGGTGCATATAAAATATCCCTTGCTACTAATGGGGAAAAAAGGTAGCGGGTTTCCTTTCTAAGACTATAAGTCGAAATTACCAAATGTTTAACATCCAATAGCCGATGATTAATAAATCAATGTGATCTAGTGATGCCGTTAAACAAAATGGTGCATATAGAAGATCCCTTGTTACTAATGCAAAAAAGGTTGCGGGTTTCCTTTCTAAAACTATACGTCAAAATTACTAAATGTTTAACATCCAATAGCCGATGATTAATAAATCAATGTGTTCTAGTGGTGTCGTTAAATAAAACAAACTTTAACTTTATATGTCAAAATTACCAAATATTTGACATCTAACAGCTGATGATTAATAAATCAATGTGCTCCAGTGGTGTCGTTAAACAAAAACAAACTTAACCTAATCTACGGGGCGGGATCTAGCTCAGTCTGCAGAGCGCTTGCCTGAGGTGCCTGAGGTGCCTGAGGTGCCTGGGCCGTAGAGTCGAACTGTCCGGTGGATCCTTTCACTTGTCTCAACCAGTGTTCCACGACTGGTATATCATAGGTAGTTGAATGTGCTGTCCTCACTGTGGGAAAGTGCATATAAAAGATTCCTTGTTGTTAATTTAAAAATCGTAGCGGGTTTCTTATAAGAATGTATGTCAGAATTATAAAATGTTTTGTTTTGCGTAACGACACCACTAGAGTACATTTATTTATTAATCATCGGCTACTGGATGTCTCCATTTAAAGGGAAATGATACTATCGTACGCAGCGGTATAGGCTCGTTACCTAGCAGAACGACAGTGGCGTGACGTCACTGAGTACAGGTTTAGCATTGAAACACACAGAGACGTTTTTCATATATAATTTTTGTTTGTGTCAACGTAGGGAAAAAATAAAACAGTTTTGACGTTCTGTGAAATTAAATAAAATTGTATACAAAAAAATAAAATTGTATCATTTAAGGAGAGTGGTGTACTTCTATGTTAGTCCTAAAATGGACGGAAATCACAGGACTGTCATTTTGGCTTTGTATTCAATAAAATATCACATATCTTAGTGTAATTTGTTGGACTAGTTCGTTACGTTTGACAGGCAGGTCATTTTATGACATTAGTATCAGTACATACTATATACATACAGATATGTGGGAATAGTGACACCCTACCCATCCTCCAACCTGACCCCTGTCCAACCCGCACCCACAATGGAATTTTTTGGTAGGAAAAATAATGTTATTTGTACTGTTTGTGTTTTTAAGAACATCGTTGATCACCCCCATTGAAGCGGTTTTTAAAACGAAAGTGCTCAAAAGATTTATGGTGGACTTTTTTAATGATTTTTTATGTCTATGTATAGGGTATCTTAAGCTCTGTCAAAAAGTTTCATAGGTGACAGTACATTTTTAGTATCTCATATTGATTTACTCGCCCATCATTACTATATGTGCAAAAATGATAAAGGTGTAATGACTTTTAGATCCTGTATACAATTGTAAAGTAAATAAACAGTAAATGTTTTTAAAAGTCACTTGTTCCTTTAGCCATATAACCGTAAATAAAATGTGTTGAGTGCATTGTTAAATAAACCATTGTTCCTTTAGTTCCAATTAGTCAATTAGTCCCGCAGCAGAGGCCCCCCAAAGGTGAAGTGTACCGGAGCCGGAAGTATAACATGTGTCACCATGGTGGAAATTAATCTCTGGGGCGCAGGGGTCATGGAAATATAAGATGACATTTTGTAAAGTTGATGCGAACAAGATCCATCAATATAATTATATATCTTTAGAACTACAACACTTAGAAAGGTGTTCTTTGCGTCAAAACGGATGTTTATGGAGTCAATAAGTTCATCAAAACGGTTTGTTATACTGTCAAATAGTTAAGATGGCTAACGAAACTGGCGGTGTTTTTGGCATGAAAATCTAATAATGTGTGTTGGAAAGACACTTTTTATGTTAAATATTAAATTTTAATGGTTGATAAGTTTTGTTGGCATGTTTTGAAGAACCTAAAATTGTAACTGTTCGTCTAAAATGAAAAATCAATATAAGGTTTATAGCTATACCATTGATCAAGTCATTGCTCATTGTTGTCATTATAGAGCTATTAGCACTCATCGGTTACCACAACTACAATACCAAACCATCAATGAATTAATAATGAATGAATGGTGAATGAATAAATCAAACAATAAATAAATGAATGAATGAATGAATGAATGAATGAATTCTTAACAAATCCATAACACGAAAACAACTGAGGGTAATATATGAATTGAGTACATCGTGCTATGCATACTACCGTCCTCATACTAGTTATCATCTGGTACACCGGCGGCTTCGTCTCATTATCATTTTCACATACAACATAATCATCTGGTTCATTTATTGCCTCATGTGCTGCATGGTTATCATCTGGTACACTGGCGGCTTCATCTCACTATCATCAGCACATACAACATAATCATCTGGTTCATTTATTGCCTCATGTGCTGCATGGTTATCATCTGGTACACTGGCGGCTTCATCTCACTATCATCAGCACATACAACATAATCATCTGGTTCATTTATTGCCTCATGTGCTGCATGGTTATCATCTGGTACACTGGCGGCTTCATCTCACTATCATCAGCACATACAACATAATCATCTGGTTCATTTATTGCCTCATGTGCTGCATGGTTATCCATTGTCAAAGCATGATCACTGACATTTTGAAGCACAACAAAAGGGCAGTCACTTTCGCATCAGGTTATTCAGAAATTCTGGGTGACACTAAACCTGGTTCATTTTTCTTTTCAAAACCACTCTTGACAGCATTTCCAAACTCACGTTTGGGTGTGGTGACGTCTCGCGATGTCACCAGCCGGTAGAATCATCACTATGTGTATAGCTGTTTTCATTTTGGGTAGCTTATTTGGTGAATTCCATTGTGACTTATGGGACATTTGATTAATAATTCCCAAAGTGTAGGAGAAAATTTTAAAACTTTGAATAAATAATGGTGTGGTCTATGACATACTGTACTGAAGCTGTAATCACTATCTCAGCTTTTAAGAAATAGGTTTGTATACAACCCTTTTACTAGCTACATATTGCAATTCTGCATTAAGATCAGTTTTGATAGAAATATTTCTTTCACGTTTAATACTGTTGAATTTTCTAATGTAACTGATGGGACAAAACCATGTGACTGACGAGATGCTATCCCTACAAAACCATAAAACGTTTTTGTGATGCATATGGTTTGTCAATATTCTAGTAAGCCATTTTTAAAATGAACTGAACTGCTTGTTACAGAAAGTGGAATCATTATACATTTCATTTATTTGCATGATTTATCAGTGAACTAAATTTGAAAACTTTGTGACAATGTAACTTTACCATGGAATTACCATTTGCAAGCACACTTTTCTTACTGGCAATCTAATATTGAAGATTGTTCAGTGAAACGCAATATGCATTTTCATACACCCAACATTTGGTGGCCGCAAACCTTTCTTGCTATCATCTGCAACTGGTCAACTTTCTTCATTATTAAATAGAACATTTTCCGTTTCACAGCCAAATAATGATACTGTATTGCTTATTCCTTATCTTGTCATATATAGCATGCGTTGATGTAAACCAGTTAAGACTGGCATATATTGTTTCCATATAATAATAATATTAGGCAAAGCCCGCATGTCTATACAAAGTACATGGTCAAATGTCTAGGTATTAGTCTGAACAGCACGAAGATGCTGTGTCTCAGTGTTGAACAGGACAAGACAAGTAAATATTACAACATATGGCAGTTGTGAAATCAATATATTCAAACACGAATTAGGCTGACATCAGAATTGTACTACATACAAAATGTACTTCAGGAAAGTGAAAACAACATATTGTAATAAGCAGTGATGTTATCGTATTGCTTCTATATTACTGTAATACGAGTATAGTTAGAGTAAAGAAAATACTTGTATATTTCCTCACATGCAACGAAAGAACATATTCCAGTCATACCTGGTATAAACCAGCACTTGCTATGTATGACCAGCTAGAGGTATGCAGCACTGTAATATGATTTCTGTATCCTGCCTATAACTGGCTACAGCACTGTGAGCTCTTTCTTGGGTCATGGGAAACACCAATGCATAACAATGAAGAACGTTGAACAGTTTTAGTCGTTAAAAACCTGGGAACACAGGAAATATTGTTTTAGGAATAAAAATGGTAGCTACCAGGTTTCTTGGGCCCTGTTCAGTAACGCTGACTGCGCATTGTTAAACAATATTCAGTGAGACATTGTTTATAAGAAGAGTGTCTTTGCAAAGAAATGGCCACCAGCTGAAGACACATACACATGCAGACTGCACTGATACCAGTTGATATAGCGATAAATGCTCACATGCCAATGGATGAGGATTCCACCAAGTTTAATTTCGAGAAAACACTTAATGGGTAGGGTTTACCAAAACTGATGAAACAGGCTATATGCATTAATTGATCCAAAATTGCTAAACATCATGATGTGCACCAGATTACCCTTTTTATATATACATGTACTTCAAAGTGCTAATGTCTTGATAATGGACAACCTTGCACAGCAGCATGCAGATGTATCCAAGAGATGCACCAGATTATTTTGTTGCATGTTGCAGGCTATTGGATGTCAAACATTTGGTAATTGTAACATGTAGTCTTAAGAGAGGAAACCCGCTGAACCTTTCCATTAGTAGCAAGGAATCTTTCATATACACTATCCCATAGTCTTTGATATACCAGTCGTGTCGCACTGGCTGGAAAGAGAAATAGTCCAATGACCCATCGACGTGGATCAATCAGGCGAGCGCATTACCACTGGGCTACGTCCAACCCCGTCAGTTGAGAAGGAGTCTGATGACAGTAGTATGTGCTACGTCCGATCCCGTCAGCTGAGAAGGAATCTGATAACCGTAGTATGTGCTACGTCCAACCCCGTCAGTTGAGAAGGAATCTGATGACAGTAGTATGTGCTACGTCCGATCCCGTCAGCTGAGAAGGAATCTGATAACCGTAGTATGTGCTACGTCCAACCCCGTCAGTTGAGAAGGAATCTGATGACAGTAGTATGTACTACGTCCGACCCCGTCAGTTTAGAAGGAATCTGATGACCGTAGTATGTACTACGTCCGACCCCGTCAGTTTAGAAGGAATCTGATGACAGTAGTATGTGCTACGTCCGACCCCGTCAGTTGAGAAGGAATCTGATGACAGTAGTATGTGCTACGTCCGACCCCGTCAGTTGAGAAGGAATCTGATGACCGTAGTATGTGCTACGTCCGACCCCGTCAGTTGAGAAGGAATTTGATGACAGTAGTATGTGCTACGTCCGACCCCGTCAGCTGAGAAGGAATTTGATGACAGTAGTATGTGCTATATATTATGTATTATGTACAACACATTGAGGTTGTTTTGTGAACAGCTCTCAAGGATTTTTTTACTGGATTTTAAACTAAACATTCTTTCATTCTTTCTTTCTTTCTTCCTTTCTTTCATTCATTCATTCATTCATTCATTCATTCATTCATTCAAACATACACTCACTCATTCACTCACTAATTTATCCATTCGTGTTTTAATTCAGGCTATAGTTGTTAGGTGTTTGTGGATGCCGATAGGTGTATAATTATAACAACGCTTTTTTACTGGGGAACCATTGATCATAGTATAACATATGTCGGTATCTTGATATATTATTTTATACAATTATTTACAATTTGCAGTTATATTTTATTTTAATAATTTGAAAACATGCTAACGAAACTTAGCAATAATCTAAAATAAGCATTTGACATAAGTTTTTCTAAATCATGTTACAAATACTTTTAAAGTTTCATACCATAATTACCGTCCTTTTAGTCAGTCATTAGTCAACACAATATCTGACAGTATTAGAAACAGTTTTAATGCATTCATTGAGCCCATAAACATCTATTTTGACACCAAGATCGCATTTCTAAGTGCTGTAGTTCTGAAGATATACAGTTTTTATTATGACCAACTTTAGAAAATGTCATTTTATATTTTCATGAACTCCACATCCTAGAGATTAATTTCAGCCACAGTGACAAATGTTATACTTCCGGCCCCGGTTACTCAAAAACTAAGGCTCTATTTAAAGGGACATTTCTGAGTTTGCTGCAATTTTTAAGATGTTATTGACTAACAGAGGATTTTTAACGATTGTAAATACATATCAAATACATTTTTCGGCATAAAATATTAGTGACTGTATATTAAATGTGCTTCTGGTCCTAAAACATATTTTTTCGTACGTACGGAATTATTTGAAGACAAAATCCAGTTTAGGCTTCTTGTAAATATTAAGACGACCAGAAACATATTGAATATATAGACACTGATATTCTAAACAAGAAAATGTATTTAATATGTAATTTTAATGGTAGAAATATTTTATTAGTCGGAAACATCTTACAATGCAGCAAACTCGGGAATGTTCCTTTCAGCCTCTGCTACAGGACTGAATGTATTTAAAACGCCGTTTTAGTAGTGAAGATATATACTTGTGTGTCTGCTGGATGTCATTTTAAGCAACACGATTATTGTTCTCTGTGAATAAAATTAAATATGATTGATTCGACTACGTACGGGAAAAAAAGGATACGTCATAGTGGTTCGTATACATATTCACTTTATGGCCCGTGGGTCAAAATTTTGGCCGGTGACTTATAATTTATTTGTTTTGGAATATTCCAGTAATATAAGGTTATCTTTATAATATGTGAAAGTTTCAAAAAGGTATAATAATTTTTTAATTTTAACTGAATAGTATCATTTCCCCTTAGCCATTACTTCTCAGAAGAACGTGTGTTTTTAAAAATATGAAAAAATGTATGTCGCTGTATTAGAAACACTAGGATGACCAGATACACTTTGGGTGTATGTCGCTGTATTAGAAACACTAGGATGACCAGAAACACTTTGGGTGTATGTCGCTGTATTAGAAACACTAGGATGACCAGAAACACTTTGGGTGTATGTCGCTGTATTAGAAACACTAGGATGACCAGAAACACTTTGGGTGTATGTCGCTGTATTAGAAACACTAGGATGACCAGAAACACTTTGGGTGTATGTCACTGTATTAGAAACACTAGGATGACCAGAAACACTTTGGGTGCTCGGAAATGGATAATCTAAACAATAAAATATAAGTAATGTATTATTTCAGTGATCATAAACGGCTGTAATAGTGAAAAATACCCCGTAGTGTTTAAAAACTAGGGTCTGTCACTTTAATTCTGTTGCATTACAAAGAATGAATGAATGAATGAATGAATGTTTAATGACACCCCAGCACAAAAATACACATCGGCCATTAGGTGTCACAAAAGAAACAACACCGATTAAGAAATTTTTCTTTGAAGTACACCTGTCCTACACAATTACCTGTAGTCTTAATGCTCTTACTAGAATATGAATTGATTAGAAATGTTTGATGTGTATTTTATTACTGGCATTTTGTTTCTGGTCAATTTTCTCTTGATATAACCTATAATAATGCATGTAGTACATGTGCATATTTTACAATACATTAATATATTTGACTGCGCAAAAACTGAACTAACAAACGTGTATTGTTCTCATGGGTATGACATATGAGCCTATCTGTAGTAAACGGGCACATCCTGCAGTACATTAGTATGTAGAAACTCTGATACGGTTAGCTTCACAAAATTGTTTTCTTTTGTTGTAGTGATGGGTGAATTTCCCGGGTGAATTAGCGTTTTAGTTCTTTGAGAGCATGATCGATACATAATTAGTGTCGCCATTCCGGCGATAACATTAACTTTAATACGTTTGAAGCTGAGCTGGCCTCTATATCGATTTTTGATATTAAACAGATGGACAAGCCATTACACAGGACAGTGTACATATGTCGAATTTTGTAAAAGTCAAAAGGTTTTTAAAAAAAAAAAACGTATTTAAAAAGTTTGTTTTGTTTAACGACACCACTAGAACACATTGATTTATTAATCATCGGCTATTGAATGTCAAACATTTGGTAATTTCGACATATAGTCTTAGAGAGGAAATCCGCTACATTTTTCCCATTAGTAGCAAGGGATATTTTTATATGCACCATCCTACAGACAGAATAGCACATACCACGGCCTTTGATATACCAGTCGTGGGCACTGGGTGGTGGAGAAATAACCCAATGGGCCCACTGACGAGGATCGATTCCAAATCGACTGCGCATCAAGCGAGCGCTGTACCACTGGGCTACGCCTCGCCCCGCTTAACTGATGGATGCTTCACAACATTTTTCTTGAAAAGCACCGTATAATTAACCCATTTCTATGAATATTTTAAGACAGAAATCTAAATAAGAAAGCCTGTATACCTAAGTGAAATCCATTAGAGAGACATCGTCAATGAAATATTTTATGTTGTATGTTTCAACGATATAAGAAGCAAGTAGGACATCATTCTGCTATAGACATAGTAAGTCTTTAATGGAACACTTGAAAACGAACTGCAATGAACACAGAGAGGGGTCAGATACAAGTGTCACACACCCGAACACAGTCAATGTCTAATGCTAGGCTCAGACTACCAATTGCGAGTTCTACGACCGATTTGTTGTTAGTCTGAGCGCACCTATCGTAAATCGAGAGTTGGAGAAATTACAACGCAAAAACAAACTGTCGAATTGGCCAACTTTATCGTAACAGTTGACAGTCTGAGATTAGCATAACACTGAAGGAAAATACGACTTTCTTGATGACAGACTGAGGAAACTGGTGTCATGTTTTATGTAACAAAGCCTCCTATCCCTGAACGCCATTGGGTTAGGCTTTGGTGACAAGCCTCCTTACTATCTGATCCTAAATATGTTCGATGGGCGCCAGATTAGGAGATAGTGACGGTCATGGTAGAACAGAACTGGTCTGCTGCTGTATTGTGTTAATGCTGTGTGTAGCGTTATGCAATTGAATATAATCATGTTGCAGCCTGTCAGCCCCAGGGACCGATCCCTGAAATTCAGAAATTGGACCCAGGGGAGGCGTACCTGAACCTATTGGGTATGGGGGCGCGTAAACAGATTGTCCATGCCCATGGAGACGTAGGTTAGCGCCATAAGAGGAACAAGTTGGTTTCTCTGTACCTGGGCCCGTGCTTTTAAAACTTTTAAAGTCTAAACTCAAATTTCAAATGACGTCACACGCATTTAATTTGTATGGCGTTACCATGACGTTAAAGTCTCAGACTCTAAAGTTTGATTATAAGCATGGTGCTTGGCCTGGTGCTTATAAAACTTTTAGAGTCCAGACTCGAGACTGTAATAGAGTCTGAGACACTAATGTCATGACAACGCCATATAAATTGTATGCGTGTGACCTCATTAAAGACTGAGTCTGAACTCTAAAGGCCGAATTTACGAAGCCTGTTTATCTTAAACGCAGGCGTTTAAGCATTGTAAATACATGTAGTTACACGCGTCTAAGTCAAAAACAGGCTTCATAAATTTGACCATAAATGTTTTATAAGCATGGGCCCTGGTCCTCGTCCGTGTGGGCCGTAACGGCACCAAGGAAGACAACTAGAAATCTTTCGTGAGCACTGATCCATCCCCACATCATACCCCGTCAGTTAGCTTTGTGAATATATAACAATCATGAGATCATCACATGTAAACCTAAGTGTAGGGACTTTTTAATAATGGATAATCCCGCTTATGCTTCTCTCACACAGTGGCGAATATATGGCGAATGGGCTTACCTATGCAATTCGCCACCAATTCGCAATGATCACAAAGTGATCGCCAGACATTCGTAGGTGTTCGTAAGCATTCGAGGTCGTTCATGGGGTGTTGCGAATATTAGGAACATGCTCCGAAAATTCGCTAGGAAAGCATATTCTTATTGTTATCGCAACATTTTCGTAAGCAATCGCAAGACATTCTTATTGATGGCAAGGCATTTGTAGTGATCGTAAGACATTTGTAAGGATTTGCTACCATTCATCCATACGCATGCAAACAAAACGCTGCGAATGCTTGCGAATCCATTACGAATACAGCAAATCGGTTACGATTTTTGGGCCATTTTCTTGAGAACGCATTGGGAATGCTTGCGAACGGCTTGCCAACACTTGCGAGTACTTGCAACTGCTTGAGAATGACATGCAAACGTTAAGATTGTCTTGCAAATGCTTTGATAATTCCTGGCGATTTTAATGCGAATATTGCACATTCGCCGCAGTTGAGGCCGCTAGGGTAGCCAAACTGGTATAAAAGACCCCATCTTCCCTTGTCCTATATACATTTGTAGTTCAGCCATGGCCGAGGCTGCGAGGCAAGTGGCAACACTGGCATTGCTGGTGAGGGACTGGCTGTCACACGGAGAGAGGTTGCGGCACTCGCACTACTACAACCTGATGGAGAGTCTTCGGCAGAGAGACCCGGACAGGTTCAAGAACTTCACCAGATTGGAGCCGGCCTTGTGTGATGAGCTGTTGGACCGCCTCAGGCTGCGCATCACCAAGCAGAACACCTCGTACCGTGATGCCATAGAACCTGGCATGAAGTTAGCTGTGACGCTGGGAACTCATATGTTGACCTAGGGTACAGCTTCCGTGTCGGAGACAACAGCATCAGCCTGTTTTTGCCAGAGGTGTGCCAAGCCATCATTGATGAGTTCCTTGATGAAGCTGTTCCGGCACCTATGACCAAAGATGAGTGGAAAGCCATCGCTGAAGAGTTCCAGAGACGCTGGAATGTGCCCCACGCTTGCGGTGCCCTTGACGGCAAGCACGTGGCCATCAAGAAACCCCCTCATTCCGGATCAGTGTACTTCAACTACAAGGGTTTCTTTTCCATCGTTGTGTTGGCATTGGTGGATGCCAATTACCGCTTCTTGTGGGCTGATGTTGGTGGCGTTGGTTCTCAGTCTGATGCCCAGATCTACAACGCTTCGGAACTGGCAGAAGTCCTTCAGAGTGGAGAGATCAACCTGCCTGACGATGAGCATCTTCCAAATGACGACAGACCACATCCATATTTCATATTGAGTGATGACGCATTCGCCCTGAAGTCATATATGATGAAGCCGTACTCACGCAGGAAAATGACCTACGAGGAGAAGATAGCCAATTACCGCATATCCCGTGGGCGACGTGTTGTGGAGAACGCATTTGGCATCATGGCTCTTCGCTGGCAAGTCCTTCTCACCACCATGCAGCAGAGAACTGAGACAGTGCAGCTCATCGTCAAGACATGCATGGTACTGCACAACATGATGCGTACCAGGTACCTGGCCACCATCAAGCACTGGTAGACCAGGAGGATGCCAACGGCAACCTCATCCCTGGCGATTGGCGGCGTAATGCTAACATGCATGACATGGAACAAGCAAGAGGCCCAACAAGAGAGTCCACCAAGGCCAAGCAAGAAAGGGAATATCTGAAGCTGTACTTCAACAGCCCAGCAGGATCAGTCCCATGGCAGGACAACATGGTGTAAGAAGTCTTCAACAAACTAAACACTTCGAGTTCTTTTCAGTGAATTAGAATATATTTGTTTTGGGCACCTACTGTATTATGGGACTGAGACATTTTAGGACTGAAATATATTTTAGGAATTTAATGTATTTAAAAATATATATATAATTTGTGGCTTATTATATTTTGGGACTTAATGTTTAATGTTGTAATGTTTTTAATTTGTAATGCTTTTAGGGACTATGTATTTTAACAATTCTATAATAAAACAAACAAGTAAAAGTTCAATTACGAACAAATAACAGTCATTATTTATTTTGTTCAAATTAAGTTCCAAAACAAACAAGTAAAAGTTCAATTAAGAACAAATAACAATCTGGAATCCAGATTGTGACTGTAAAACTGTCACTATAAAATCATAATAATTTCACATTTCACTGTCACTTTTCTCGTCATCTACTTGTCGCGGTGTTGGGGGTTGCTGACAGCGGGATGAGGTGTGTTGAGTAAGACCTGCGACAGGCGGAAGTTGTCTCCAGTGTTATCCGGTGTGCTTGCCTGAAAAGACGGGATGTTGGAGAACGACCCCAAGGATGTGCTGGAGATGTTCAGATCCGACGGGCCCTGAAACTGGTGCTGCTGCTGCTGCTGCTGCTGCTGAGGGGTATGAAATGGCTGCTGAGGGGGACAGCGAGTGGGCCTGACTCACTGTCTGACATCTCGTCCCGCTCAGAGTCTGCCTTCTCTGACCTGGGCTTCTTGGACTTGACCTTGGCCTTCTTCTCACTGGACGTCTTGGCTTTCTTGGGGTCACTGGATGCCGCAGCCTTCTTGGTCTGGTCATCACTGGATGCCGCACCATCGGAAGCAGAGTCTTTGTCGTCAGACTTGCCCCTGGCCCTGCCTCTGCCGCCACCGCCCCTTCTGCCGGCCCTGCGCATGATGAAGGACGAATAAAACAATCTTGACTATTCAAGATAGCCTGGCGAATAAAAGTGACACAGCGAAACATTGGCAAGGGGTTTCGCCTCGCATGCGTTGTGTAGTCGTTTCATTCGTAAGGCGTTCGCAAGCATTCGCAAAATTCGCAAGGGCATTCGTAAGTATTCTTAACATTCGCAAAGGATTCACAAGAAATTCGGCAAATTGATTGTTAAGTAATCGTAAGCTTCGTAAAAAATTCGCAAGGATTCGTAAGAAATTCGCAAGCATTCGTAACCATTTGTAAGGCCTCACTTGTTTCAGTAATTCTCCTGGCCAATCGTATAATTTTTGGCGAATGTGTCGCGAATATCAAATTTTTACATTCGCAAGGATAATCGCCACTGTGTGAGAGAAGCATTACAGGAGTAACAATGTGGAACACAACAACACACACACACACACACACACACACACACACACACAAATATGTCTTCTTGTAAGGCAATCCGTTTCATTACCTTGGATATGTTTAGGTGAGCGAGTGGTCGCAGTCGCTTGCGAGGCTGGTTTTTAGCGCCTAACGTTAGATGAATGTGGTAATACAATAGAAGACGACCGTACCAGTCAATAGTACACCATATCTCGCACCCCGTTGTCAGTCAGCAAATCCGGTGTCATATAACCGAACATAGTCACGCTCTTTCGTAATAACCGGTAGGGTGGTGTGCTCTCTCTTTTTATCTCTCTCTCTCTCTCTCTCTCTCTCTCTCTCTCTCTCTCTCTCTCTCTCTCTCTCTCTCTCTCTCTCTCTCTCTCTCTCTATATATATATATATATATATATATATATATATATATATATATTTCAAAAAAAAATTCTCTCTCTCGCTCTATTTCTATTCTCTCTCTCTCTCTCTCTCTCTCTTCTTCTCTCTCTCTCTCTCTCTCTCTCTCTCTCTCTCTCTCTCTCTCTCTCTCTCTCTCTCTCTCTCTCTCTCTCTCTCTCTCTCTCTCTTAAAGCACACTTTGGTTTCAAAGGTTATTGTTCATTAATCACCCTACAAGAAAAAAAATGAATGAACCATTAAACTTCATTCAGGCTAAAAGCAAGACATTTCAAATGATATGCATTGCATATTACTCTTCCTATTTTTAAATCATCTTGACTAGAAATAACTAAATGGACAGGATATTTAATTGATTTTTTTTTTTTTTTTTTTTTTTTTTTTTTTTTTCTCTTTCAAATCTTCCTCACCTGGATTCTCTAACACAGAAACCACTAACGTGTTGTGTGGCCTATCGATTGTAAACGTATATAGCGATGTGTATTCTGAATTTCCGATTATTCATGTTCAATCTGTACCTACGCACGCGTGCAATACGACGTAATCAATTATTGCGACCATTTCCCGTCTATTCTTTAATTTACACAGCATCGACGAAGAGTTACCTGTGTGTAATATAGACTCGAATCGCAGTGATTAATATCACAAAGTGTTTCGTCTTCGATTTCACGCTGGCGTTGTCATGGCAAAGACTTAGTGTAAGCAACTTTAATGTATTTTCACATATGAGAACAAATAATCCGCAACTTGATGGATGCGGAAGTGAGGCTCCTGAACCTATTTTCTTTTGTTTTCCTTCTTTTCGTTCTTTTCTTTTATATTTTAGGTAATTTTGCGTGTAAAAGGAAATCTAAGAATATTCATGTAATAATTGTAATAATCCAGGATGACTAACATTATATATTTCATTTCATTTCAACTTATTTTCGTGCTCATATCCAACTAAGGTTCACGCACGCTGTCCTGGACACACACCTCAGCTAAATAGACTGTCTGTCCAGGACAGTGGGTAAGTTGTTAGTTGTTAGTGGTTAATGAGAGAGAAAGAGAAGAGGGTGTAGTGGCCTTACACCTACACATTAAGTCGCTAAAACTGCTGCGAACACAGTACCTACTAGTCTTATGTCCGATGGCTTAACCACGACACCACCGAGGCCGGTTATTATATATTAGATCTAGGTTTTGCAAAAGACCCGTTACTGTTACCGATATCGGTTACCACATTGAGTGTAGCTGGCGTTTTCCTTTCTTCTGTAATAAAGTTAGTGGTTTATGTATAATTAAAAAAAAAAAATACCGTAATAAATAAATAAATAAATAAATAAATAATAATAATAATAATAATAATAATAATAATAATTAGTTATCATACTGGGCGGAATTTACGGAGCTTAAAGGCATACTGTCACGGATTTAAGAATCTTATATCTCAAAACAATAATAATAAATGAAAATTACATTAATTTTTGGAAACCAAATCTGGTTATTTTATTTCCTTAACTGAACCATGATGGAGTGAAATCCATGTCAACCCTCTTGGCAATATTAGTTTTTGAATTATGGACCATTGCCATAATTCAATTATTTTTTTACAAAATATCATTAATAAGTGGGGTATGGTGCTTACGTAGATGGTTGATTAAAGTACCACTAGGGAGAAATCAAATATTTTTGTTTACAGTTAATACTTTGTTAGGCCATTTAATAGGTCAATGGTCTGTGACAATATGCCTTTAATTTTCTTAAACGCAGGTGTTTAAGCACTGTAAATGTATTTAGTTACACGCGTGTAAGACGTAAAAAGGCTTTGTAAATTAGGTCCTTTGTGATTAGCTATCGGTATCCGTAACAGTAATTGTGTGGTCGCGAACCTTTCTCTTAAATATATTTTCCTGTTTAGAATATAAGTATTTGTATAAACAAGGTGTTTGTTGTCGTCTTAATGTTTGTAATAGCTCCAACTGGATTTCAATATCCAGTAATTTCGTACGATTGAAACAAATATATAAAAAGGGTTGGGGTTTTTTAAAGTTTGTTTTGTTTAACAATACCATTAGAGCACATTAATTTATTAATCATCGGCTATTGGATGTCAAACATTTGGTAATTCTAACATATAGTCTTAGAGAGGAAACCCGCTACATTTTTTTCCATTAGTAGCAAGGGATCTTTTATATGCACTATCCCACAGACTGGATAGTACATACCACGGCCTTTGATATACCAGTCGTGGTGCACTGGCTGCAACGAGATATAGCCCAGTGGGCACACCGACGGGGATCGATCCTAGACCGACGGCAAATGAAGCGGCGCTTTACCCCTGGGCCACGTCCTGCCCCTATAAAGAAATATATAGGCCTGTTAGAAAGTAAACTAAACAACGACGGCTGTAGATATTAGCACACGATAGCAAACACACTGGTTATACAGACACTGGCATTCTAAACAACACAAATGTATTTGATATGGAAATTTAGAGTCCAAAAACGCTCTGTTAGTAGGAAGGAAGGAAGGAAATGTTTCAGTTAACGACGCATTCAACACATTTTATTTACGGTCATATGGCGTCAGACACATGGTTAAGGACCACGCAGATATAGAGGAAACCCGCTGTCGCCACTTCATGGGCTACTCTTTTTCGATTAGCAGCAAGGTATCATTTATATGTACCATCCCACAGACAGGGTAACACATACCACGGCCTTTGTTATACCAGTCGTGGTGCACTGGCTGGAATGAGAAATAGCCCAGTGGGCCCACCGACGGGGATCGATTACAGACCGACCGCGCATCAAGCGAACACTTTACTACTGTTAAAAGGAAACATGATACAGTGCTACAGACTGAGGATAGTTTCATTTATTCAGTTCTATTTTTGCTCTTCCAAATTAGTAACCGGCATGATAGTTCTTTCACACCATTAACGCCAAGCGTTTATGTTGAAACGATTACCTGAATAAATGGTAACCATCATATTTTTTAATGATTCAGTCGTACTAGTGTTCAGTTCAGTTAGCCCTACGGATGTCGCGATGTTTACGTTTAACATTTATTTACTGTATATGAGAGATATGGAATGTATGTTTAATATGGAAGCATGAAAAACAATATTCTAAATCCCAGCAAACGTGAAGGTAATCTAAAAATTTCGGAATATATATGTATTTCGACTTTATATTTCCCGTAGGTCCTCTTTCCGTCACAGCCAGCCAAAAAAAAAAAGAAAAAAAAAGAAGAAGCAGGTTTTCAACGTTTGTTTCATTAACAAAAATCCTACAGAACGAAAATACACTCCACAACCAGAGGAGGATCTAGGGGGCAGGGGTCCGCCCGTCCCCCCCCCACCCCTAAATTTTGCGACTGTTATAATTTTATTATATATTAATTATTTTTATTTTTATTTGTTTTACGATCCCCCTCCAAACCTCCCCCAAAGTTCCCTTGGCATTCCGCCTCATGTCATTGCCCCCTCCCCCTCAAATGGATTTTCTGGATCCGCCACCGACAACTGACATTGACTTTTCGATGATGTCGGGAAGATAGCAAATTCCATCGCTACTCCGGGTTACTGATACATATGATGACAATAAACAAGTTTAATAAAAATCCATGTAGATTAACAAACTACAACTTTTATCGATAGAGATTGTGTGAAGTACGTAGATTAGCTTTAACTTTGGCCACTGATGAAAGATCGTGATGTATTTTAGTTTTTGAAGTTTCTGTCTGTTATACTTTCAGTTATGACCCTGGAAGAGACGGTAGCAAAGGACAATCATAGAATTTCGACAATCTTAGAAAACATTAACAAATACTCTGATGAGAAAGGTCCTTTGGCCGACATTAACTTTGAGGTCGTCATAGTCGGGCGGAATGGAAGCACCAATTTGGATAGCCTAGACAAAGGTAGGTACTGCATCCCATAATTATAGTATAATATATTTACATTATAATACATTTACAGTACGAACAATGCGTAAATATTCCAGTATCATAGCTAGTGCACGAAATTGTTTAAATCTCATGCATATGTTAAAGTTAATTTTCTTTTAACACGTGTGGAGTGACGCAGTCACTCAGATTTTCTATTATCTCATTTTGCTTGCTTATGATATTTAATTACCACGTCGAGTTTTAATCATTTCCGTGACAGCTACTTCCGTAGCTCTCGCAATATTATTTATCTACGTTTTAGTATTTAAGCTGCTACTTAGATATTTTACTAATAGAGGCCATTTCACGGTTGTACTTGTCGAAACTAAATAAAGGGTCAGTAAAAAGGCATCAGGTCAAGACAAAAAGAACATTTTTAAACTAAAAATAGCACTTTTTCTTATTTGTCGAAGGGGGGAGGGGGGTGCTCTATTGTATGCCAAGTGACTAACAATAGTTATGCCACTCTTGTGATGTGACTTGTCTATAAGGACGTTATGTTGATTGTGAGAATGACGTCATTGTTTGTTGGAGGGTGGATAGCACACCAGATATTTTTGATAAAAGTATTTCTTTAAATAGTTTAAATTGTAAATACAGTCAACAACATTAATTAAGGGCCAGTAGTCCTCTTTGTTATTCATGAGTGCATGTCATCACAGCTGTATTTATTTCAATGAACTCTGTCCTGTACTAGTTTTGATTTAGTAAACTATTCTAGGAGTGGCAGTCCTCTTTTGAACGGTGTAGGAAGGGTATATTATCCAGCAGAAGGATCTTCTTGGGGGCGGCTGTCCTGTAGACTAGGCACGAAGAATTCATGGAATAAACCACTATTTTGTCAAATGCCTATTTGACTATGCATTGTATATGACAGCGTGTCAAAATTACAAGGTGCTTGACATCCAATAGCCGATGCTCAGTTAATCAATGTACTCTAGTGGTGTCGTTAAACAAAAACAAAAACCATGCATCGTTCATTGTTCGTTAATAACAGTTGTGTCGTTCAGACTGTAATTGTTTGCCAGTATCATATTATATTTAGTACGTTTCGATCACAGATGAATTCTAAACATTGTTTTAATAGAACTTGACCCGTGACACACACAAACACCTTGCACAAGGTCGTGTTTTGTGTATTTACGAATACTACTGAAATGTGCGCTCGGCTAGCAATAGTGCGAGACGTATCCCAGTGGTAAAGCGCTCTTTGGGCTGGTACATACAAATAAAACCAGTTGCTGCTAATGGAATAGAGTAGTCCATGGAGTAGCGGCAGATTGTTTCCTTTTTCAATATCGCTGTAGTCCTTAAAGGAGACCGGACACCAAACCATATATACGGCGTAATGAATTGTTTGCCGTCATAAACCACAACACGCAACTACCGCGCTCCCCTTATTGACTAAGTTAAGCGTGCCAGTCTTGGTTGGGTTTTTTTTTTTTTTTTGCCGATCTCCGATGTTTGCCGGAAACTGTTGACAATTGATGAGCTAGACCCGTGACGTCATCGATGAGAGAAAAACTGAAGAAACTACCAAGCAGCATGGACGAACTTAGCGATACGAGTGACTAAGAATTGTGTCCAGCTTGTGCTAATGGCATCAAACCGTATCAGTTTGAACCACTTATCAGAGACTTTGTCCATAATCCTGGAAATGTTGTCTTAGAATTCGAATGAATCAACTGTCGATGAAGACGAGGAAGCATACAAGCATTTTTTAAAACATAATTTTTTATGACATTTTTAATGTAAACTGAAGCAAATGGACCTAATTAGAAGAAAAACACACAAAATTTAATAATATTTCATCATAAATCTTGTTCAGCATAGATGTAAATATGACACGTCAGTGGATATTCCATAGGCCGATTTCGCAAATTTGCAAAAAAGAGTCCCCTCCTCAGCAAAGCAAGATATAATAATTTAACAAAAAACTTTGTTCTCTTAACTAGTTACCCTCCAAGTTTTAATGTGTTTGGTTAAACCGTGTATTTTTTATTATTAAGAAAAGGTGTTACCAGTCTGCCGAAACCGTCCACAGTCGGGTACAGAAACACAGAAATGTTGGAAAATATTATACTGTTGCCACATACTGACACTCACTTTACAACTAATATGTCTTATCAACAATATTATTATGTAGTCTTTGCATTTATTAATAGTTCTCCATCACAAACTCTAGGATGAAAATGTATGTTTTAAATTTTCACTACTTTGCATAAAGATGATATAAAGAAAACAATCTAGTTTGTAATTCCCTCCCCCCCCCCCCCCCCCCCCCCCCTTCAAATAACGTTCCTACAGGCCTATACAAATGTAGATAATATGTAGAGGGTGAGGTTAGGAACCAGTTCCTTTTATCTATAGGATTTTGTAATCATGATTTCAAACCAACTGTTTCAGGTAGTTTGCTCCACATACTGACATAAAGCACATTTGTTATATATTGGAATAATAAAAAAAAAATTACAATAATTATATCTAGTGTTATTTTCTTTAATCATTCATGGAGGAAGAAGGAAGTCCTGATGAAAATATATTACAGGTAAAATATATTACAGGTAAAACAAAATAATATATGATACTTATTCCGTGTGGTAACTAATGTTAATTTTGCTTTAAATTGCTAGATGCCAAAAGTGATTAATTATATTATTTTATGGTAACAGTCGAAAATTAGACGACCAATTGTTTCAACCTCTGCCAGAAAATAATTTGAGGGTACGTAATAAAACAGGCCCGTAGGAACTGGGGGGGGGGGGGGGGGGGGGGGTGAGCTTTTCTTTATCACATTAATTTTTGCCATTGTAACCAAAATCTGATGTAGAGTTTATACCCGGTCCGTCAGTGCCCCCCCCCCCCACCCCCCAAGTCGTTCCTACGGGCCTGTAAAAACTAAATATATTCAAAGGAGTATATTGGGTGGTTATAGGTTTGAAATGGGTTTTTTAATTGAACATTTTATTTCATGCACTTTTATAAATTTTAAACAGCAATTATGTTACTATAATCTATCGAAAAAGTAAAACATTATATATATATATATACATTAATTTCTTAATTTTTGTAGTACATACATGTAAGTTTACCCTCCGCACCCTCTGGCAGAAACCCAGGGTAGGTATTAAAATAATTATTTGATGTATTTTTAATATGACATACAAAAGCATTGAAAAGTACAATTTTATTATGCTTTAATAATCGACATTAGCTTTAAAACTAATTAACCATCATTCCTTCTGGCCAGAGTACATATGTTGTTCCTGCCAAAGTGTCAGCATTTTAATGACAATATACTGAACTGACTATAAACATTGTTAACTAACGTAATAATTCACGTTTTGACGGTGTTTTGTTATAAGGTTAACAAACCAACTAGACCAAGAGACGTTAGTATGAAGTCGTTATGGGCTGTCGGTGAAAATTAATTTGATAATTATAGGTAAATAAATGTGAAGTTTAAATATTCGTATGTGAACAAATTGCAATACCTTTATTTAATGTATATCTTCAGTACATACTTGTTTTAATTTTCACATTGTCAATGTACCATAACCTGCTGTATTTAGTTGGTGTAAAGCCCGTTCGACGACAATAATGCGTCCATATTTTAAAACAACTTTCGTGTTTTTTGGAAATCGAAACCATGATGTTGACCGTTTCTTGGGATGCATTGCTGTTACTGTTGCAGTTAAACACTGCGCAGTTAACCATCATATAATTACGTCGACAGTATATAATAACACTAATTATCTTGTAAATTAAATTTCCGATAAACCTGGAGACAAAAAGAAAGAAAAAAAGACGACTAAAAGGCACAACCAAAGAATCAACACGTGTACCGGTATTGCTTGGTAACTCACCGATGACGTTTTGCCTCGCTTTAGTTCAGATCTATGCATAATCCCGTCCACTTCTGTTTTCACCCCAAACCTAAGATGCGCAGCTGACCGGTGCCTCGCAGCGAGCCGGGCGTTAGAGTAATGCGGTCTTTGACGCTAACTTAATCCATTACACACTACATGTCTTTTGGTGTCCGGTCGCCTCATTCCGAAATTTAGCAAAGATGAAGCAGGACGTGTGTGCCTGCTCTCTCGAGCTACCCCCCCCCCCCCCCACCTGGGGGGACTCATTGCTTCATACGGGACGTTACTGGAATACCGCGTCGCGTACACCGGGTCACGGGCAACCGTGACTTTGGTGTACGGCGACCCGGTAAAGAAACCAACTAGGAGGAGGAGGAGGAGGAAGACGGACGCGCCAGGGGCGGACCGGGGGAGGTCAAAACCGGTAGCTCAACTACCGGTGGCGACTTTTCCCGTTGAACCCCCCAAGCCCAAGTCAATACCAGCGAGGCCAGCTGATCCAGCTTTGCAGGATACAGTCGACGACACGTGGCGGACACGGTCCCTAACCAGGCCCAGATGGAGTCGCCACCATCAACTCCGACTACCTCAACCCCCGAGATTCCAGCGATGCCACCCCCACCCAGGAAGAGTGGCGCTGTAGAGACCCAGGCCCGACTAGTACTCGTTGGAAAACGAAAGGCGATGGTGTCACCAGGCGACCAGACAGCCAAGCCAAGTCCGCCGATACAACCGCCCCCACCTACATCATCTCCAGTGAACGACCAGCCCCCTGAAGAACCTTGGTCACTGCAGGCCGGCAAGCTACCAACACGCTACTCCAGGCTGGTCAAGACCAACATTGGGGATGTCCGTCAGCTCCTTTGTGGACCGACTCCGGAGTCCTACCAACCTCTGCCACGAACTGAGGGAGAGTTCTCGGTGCGTAGGATCACGATAAACGATGGGCGAGGGATCTGCCTTACCGTTCGCCGGAAGGGACTTTTCAACCAAGGGATGCTTCTCGATGAAATGGACAACCCGACCATCCACCGCGTCATCAAGACCGTTGCCGGGGAAGACTACCGTCCAATCACCGAGAGCATCGCCAAGTCCGCAAACCGGTACGCCCTCACCCATCTGGACTCGTCCCTATTCATCGCCTCTCCGTGACGACATCCCCGCTAACAACCTTTCCTAGGACAGGTAACAACCTCTTTTTTTTGGGCTAGTTAGACTTTAAACGTTTTGGAAGCAGTTCAAAATTCTTATGTTTATTTTTTTATAAATAGTCTAACGCATTTTATTCTGGCGCCCGTTCAATTGCTCAAAATCACCTTAAAAACCTTTTGGCTGAGCAGTCTTAACTACTTTGGGTTAAATTTTAGAGTCCGGACATGTTTTGGATGCAGTTACTCTTTGTAGACTTAGGTAAAATACAGGCTTCACCGAGGAATCGAAATTCAGCCAATCAGAGCACGGCTCCCACTCGGTTTACTTCAAGTTTACGAAGTGTCTGCTATTTGGTCCGCGCTCGCGTCGACCTTACTAAATGGCTTTTTTCCAGAGGCTAAATCCGTGGTGGGCGTGCCTGAACCTTCGTGGATAGGGGCACGTAAAAAGAGTTTCCCAGTTTCCCAGTTTCCGGTCGCCTTTAACGTTAAATTGGGGCGGGACGTAGCCCAGTGGTAAAGCGCTCGCTTGATGCGCGGTCGGTTTGGGATCGATTCCCGTCAGTGGCCCATTGGGCTATTTCTCGCTCCAGCCAGTGCACCGCGACTGGTACATCAAAGGCCGTGGTATGTGCTACCCTGTCTATGGGATGATGCATATAAAAGATCCCTTGTTGCTAATCGAAAAGAGTTGCCCATGAAGTGGCGACAGCGGGTTTCATCCCTCAATATCTGCGTGGTTCTTAACCATATGTCCGACGTCATATAACCGTAAATAAAATGTGTTGAATGAGTCGTTAAATAAAACAGTTCATTCATTTCGGCTAGCAGTCATAACACACTGGTTTATAACGATTGTTCGCTCTACATTGTTGTTTAAATAATTAAATCTAACACCATGCAACAACGCCTACACCTTACAACTGAAGAATCTGTCATTATTTTTACCATATTTAAACATGCCGAATATATCTACAGGCCCTTAGTTAATTTTGTTGAATATAGCTACTATGTGTGTAACGTTATGATAGCATTTCCATGACCTAAAACTTACCTCGTTCACTGGGATTAACAATTATTACATAGAGAAACCAATCATAACGAATTGTAAATTATTGTCTGCGAATAATGAATAAATAATAAGACACGCTTAGGTAGCTTACAAAATAATATGCAACTCGTTTGGGAATCGTATTAATGCTAATGGAATCCATGCGGATATAAACATATCTCCTTTAGACAACATATTTCTGCAGTTTACGAACATATTCCGCGTTATGGTTAAACTACTTTCAGGGTTTGTAAATTATAAATTATACACCTGGAAACGGTCCTTGTGAATATATTATTTTAATTAATTCTGTCTATAAAGTAGTAACTACATTATGTGTGTATAAATTGTGCATATAATTACTGTAACACCCTATGTCTTCTCCCTTTGCATGGGTTGATATTTGTCAACAAGGGAATGGTCAAGAATAAAATAAACAGTTAAAAAAATAATAATTTAAAACAATAAATAATAAAAAATTATACACCTGGAAATTAATTAAGCATCGCCTAGATTTGACCATGTGACTTACACTTCGCAAGTAATTGTGAACATTTCGTGGCTACAAAGCACTGAAATCAATGTTCTATTTATACCTTATCTATCTAACTCACTACGAGGAATAACGGATTGTCTGTCCCGAGTGAATTAATGTTGTAAACTCGAGCTTTTGGCACATACTCAGTACATGTGTGTGTTCACTGTGTGTGTTGCAGTGTGTTAGTAGCGGGTATGACACCACGAGCATTAATCACTGCTCTTGCAACGTCGCTGCATGCTCTGTATCAAGTGCCTGAATGTCCTGCAGTGGAAATTGTTTCTGCCATTCTCTAATCAAACAATTTTTGCAAGGTCATCTATAGTTCTTAGTGGGTTATCAAGTCTTGAAATGCATCCCAGATGTGTTCGATAGGGTTAAGGTCGGGAGAAACGGCTGGCCAATCCATTCCTTCAATTGTCTCTTCTTCAAGATAATCCCTCACAATGCGTGCTGTATGTGGCCGTGCACAAACTCAGGACCAATGGCACCTGCAAACGGTTTCACAAATGGATGAAGGATCTCATCTCTGTACCGAATTGCGGTTAGAGCTACAAAATTTTAGAGCTCCATTCCTGATGGCGTATAAGTCTGTACAACCATCCAAAGATATTCCACCCCATACCATCCACCAGCCTTTTACCGGAGCATTTGTTTCTAAGATGAGTCCCGTTTCTCTGTCTCCTTTGCCGATGGAGGAGCACGTGTGTACAGGAGACTTCAAATACGGTACGCTGACGGATGTGTCAGGGAACGTGATCGGTTTGGCGGTGGTTGTCTGATGGTATGTGATTTCAGGACTGATCTCATCATTGTCCACGATGCCCTTACAGCCCAGCGTTATGTTGACGTTATTCTAAGACCAGTTCTCCAGCCACTTTTGCGCCGTCACCGAAGACCAGGAGGTCCCCTTCTGTTTCAACAAGACAATGCCCGTCCACATACTGCAAGAATTACACAGGCATTCCTGCAACAAGCCGGTATCACCGTTATGAACTGGCTCGCCGTTTCACCAGATTTGAATCCAATTGAACACATGTGGGATGAGTTAGGACGTCGTGTACGTCACCGCCAGCCACCACCACGTAACGTCGCTGAGCTTGAACAGACATTGCAGGAGGAGTGGAGGAACATTCCTGTTGCTTATTTGAGATGTTTGTGCCAATCCTTTCCCCGTCTTCTTCACGCATGCTCACGGGCCAATGGTGGACACACCAGAGATACTGACCTTGATATGGGGAGGGGGGGTTGAACTTTTCGATTACGAATGCAACTTGATTACTGATGATAACTGGCCATGTTTCCATGTGAATGTATCTCATGAATACCGGTCATTAATGTCATATTACATTATCCATCAATTCATTAATAGTTTGTCGTTATTTGCAATGAAAAGTTGTTTTCATTGTGTTTCTATATATATATATATATATATATATATATATATATATATATATATATATATACATGAACAAAAGACTGATAGCGGGTAAGACCAACATCAATATTTAACCAATTCTAGGAGAAAAAGACAGAAACCGTAAACATGCTTTAATATGTATGGTACTTAACTACTGAGCTGAAATCACACTGGTGAGATTCTCATGAGTAATTTCTTCATGTTATCTCGATAGATACCGAATATGGCACGGACAACTACCAATAGGCGCCTTTTTGCATGCAATACATATCAGGTGGTGCTTAAAATTAATTTTCAGGTGTATTATTATTATTAATATTTCGACTTCCGGATTGGAGTTTCATCGAAGGTAATATATTGTTTTGGACAGTGAGTTGGATACGTTTATAAAGAACGAGTTGTAAGATAAATAGTCTCTAACGAATACCAGTGCATTATTCTTTTTTGTATATATCCTCAAATGTCAGGTCTAAACAAATTTAAACTAAAACTTATAAACGATGCATTTGCATAGCTTGCAAAGTCAATTTATATGTCATAGAGCAATCAGTTTATGGAGTGCTCATTTCATGATAGATAGATAGATAGATATTCTTTATTTCCTCCATAAAATGAAGATTATTAAATAGTTTACAAATACAATAACAAATAGACAGGACATAATACAGCATCAAAATAAATAAATGTAAAAATACAAAAACGGTTACTAATCAATACTAAATAACTTCGTATAACTTTACTATTAATGTTAAAGAAGAATGTTCCACTTTCGTAGTGTATAGCTAACCAGTAGCATTACACTTCCCCACAGGTCGTAATCTAGAGGCAATTGGCAATCTACAGGAAAACCGCCAAATAAAAATGACAAAAACAAATCTTCCCATGACTCCACAAATAATTCAACATTAAGCAAGTCATATACCTTGTTAAACAGAACATCTCTTTCTTTAACTTTAATTTGACAAGACATAAACACGTGTTTAACTATATCATGAGCTACTGTGCCACATAAACATTATTTTGATTGCAATGGAGTTGAACCAACATGGACGAGTCTAGCGATATCACGAAAGTTGTATGGTTTTTCTAAAGCAAGTTTCCATAGTCTATGTTCAAAGAATGAATGAATGGATGAATGTTTAACGACACCCCAGCACAAAAATACACACTGGCTACTGGGTATCACAAATGGTAAGTATATGAAAATATTTTAGTCTATGTTCAGAACCAGATCTAATTGTACAATAGCGTGAGAGAGACAGTCTAGATTTAAGTTGTCTTTCTACTAACGTAGTTTCATGGGAACGTATATTTTGCATTAAACGTAGAGCCCATATGTTTTTAGTCATAAATATATAATTACATACATAGTCATCTATCACACCACTCAAATCATATTTACAAACTAGTTGCAACATATTAAAGATAGGAGACTTAGTATTCCAGTTCTCTTTATGAATTAACACTGAGTTACACCTGTACTGCCCAAGTATGGCTAAAAACATCTTTTAAAAAATAAACCATGACTTTGCATTACAAAGTTTACCCAAGAATATCAGTGCTTGGTGATCTATATGCAATTGTAAAGAAATTAGTACAATCGAGTCTGTGGTAATTATGTTAGGAGTTTTTTTAGGGAAACCCTGTACCTTTCTACAGAAGTAGCGCTGGATTACTTCTAGCATTTCACATTCTTTTAGTGAAGGTCGTCCCCACACACTACATCCGTATAAACCACATGGTAAAAGAAATCTTTTCCAGATTTTCAGAGAGGAAATGGGATTAAAACTACCAAAGCACAAACCAAAATCATGATTAGCATTAATTAGCTTTCTGACTTTCTCACAAGCTCGGATTGTTCGTTCTAATGTAGATTTAGTTGAACTAATCAAAACACCAGCATATACAACAGATTCTTTAACAGGTAGCTTAATTTTGCCCAAATGTAGTGTAGTTTGTATCAATGGTTTTCTTGTACACACAAATTGCAATATAGTACTTTTACTTGCATTATATCGTAATTTCCAATTATTTGCATATACTTCTGTAATATTAAGTAGTCTTTGCAGACCTGTTGGGCTGTTGCTAAGTAACGTTGTGTCATCTGCAAGGAGTATGCCAGGACATTGCCCCCAGGGCAGATAAAACTATTAATAGAATCATTCAGTGCATGCAATAAATCATTAATATAGAGAATAAAAACCCATGCAGATATAACTCTGCCCTGGCCAACTCATGGCTTAACATGAAACAACTCTGACTTATAGCCACCATAACTAACACATGACTGCAATGAGTAATATGACAATCGTAAAAGTCTCCATAATTTGCCAGTAATTCCAATCTTATATAATTTGTAAAACAAACCATCAAGCCACACACGATCAAACGCTTTCTCATTATCAAGAAAGGCACAAAACACAGGTGAATTTCTTTCGTTATAGAAAGCAATACTCTCCATTAGAGTGAGTACGGCAGTTTGAGCGCCTGCATGTTTTCTGAAATCAAACTGGTAAGGATGAGGAAATTCTAAATGTCTATTAGTACCAGTAAAACTTTATAATATATCAAGTAACAATTTTTTAAATAATTTACTTAACACAGATGTCAACGTTATTCCTCTATAGCTTGAAGGGTCACTTTTACATTTCCCATGGCCTTTGTGTACAGGAAGAATATGACCACTATTATATATTGTAGGAATATATTCATGCATAATTATGGCATTAAATAAGAGAACAATATGCTTTATTACTGATCTTCCTGAATATTTGAGGTGTTCATTTGTTAAACCGTCAGGTCCTGGTGCTTTACCCGTTTTTAGATCTTTAATCTTACATAATACCTCATCATGTGTGAATGGACTCATAAATAGAGACGCATTTTGTACACCTTTACAAGAGGACTCATAATATTCAATATCAGAAAGAGAACTAATAACATTACATATAAATTAATGGTCATAATCAGTATCCATAGTAGGCATAGAGATATCTCTGAAGTAATTTCCAAAGCTATAACAAATATCCTCTGGTTTTAAACTAGTCGTACTTTGATATACAAGCTTATGTATATAATCTTTGTTTCTTTTGAATTGTTTTGTTATCTTGAAATATTCATTTATATCCATTTCAGCTGCTTCATATATTTCTTTAAGTTTATTATCAACTAGATTACCTTTGCCACGTCTGTTCTGCTTTCTAAATATTCGTTTTGCCTGTTGTGAGATTTCCCACTCTCTAACCAGTGCCGTCTCTCCTTGCGCATGTTATTATGTAAATGTTTTAAATTACCATTTTTCCAATATGGCTTTAGATGTGGCTTAAATTTTGTGGAGGGTATGCTTATCTCAGCAGAAACGGTAAGAGAATCAGTGATACACTGACTGTAATGTTCAATATATTCAGATGGGTTAGAGAACTGATATAAATCAGTTTTATACTCACGGAAGTAATATTTCGTTTCGTATCGATACATCATTCGATCTGTACTATTTTCCTTTTTCCAGTTAAGTTTACCATTACCATAAGTGACATTTGGAGTATTACACTGTATGCATACAAGCATAAGGAGGTGATCTGAGATATTATAAGTTATACTGGTGTCTATTAAGTATCCAACTACATTTGGTAGATATATATGTTCTTTATTCCTCTTAAAGAGAGTTACAATAGCATTAATAGTATAAGAAAGTAGTACAAAAAAAGACAAGTTATTGAAAATCAAGGTAAACGTCAGAAACAATTACAAGATTATGAGAAACAAGTTATATAACACACGCATACACGTACTCACAGACACACACTGAGGTGTACATATAGTAATATCTGCAGTATGCAAATATTTAATTAGTTAGTAATGCTTTAAAATATATTTTATTTAACAAGTAGATGAAGTGAATAACAACTTCACTATACAATTTTGCGGTATCTTCGTCAACATTAATTGGAGAATTACAAGACAATAGCTGTACGATAAATTTATCGTCAGAGAGATTATGCAATTCAGTGCTTAGCTCTATTGGACCAATATCAAGGAGAGAACACCAAAACCTGTCTCTAATTTCTGATAAATACTGACAGTAATTTATAACATGTACAAGAAGATCAGAGTATTGCACTTTACAAAGAGTGCACAATCCTTGGGATGACTGTGGTCTCCACGAAGTGCAAACACTAATGACATGATGGGCCTGTTCCTTTAGTAAAGGAGTGGAATGAGATATTTTCCAAGCGTTGTGCATTTTTAAGTCTGGATGAATTTGCAGGAAGTGATTAATGTCTGGAGTTGAAGAAATGTGTGATTTCCATTTTGCTTCCTCATACTCAAAAACACTTTTATTAACTATTCTTTTCCAAATTTGTTTGCGAGGAAATGTGGAAGTTTTATAAAAGTTATTTAAATATGTAATCAATTTATATTTACCAAGTATCCTGTGTATGTCTCTTGCAAAACCAACCGGAACGGGAACACACTGGTTCTTAAAACTTAGTAACCTACTTGTTATAATCGTGTAGGGTAAACTCCATGCAGGACAGTGAAGGAGATGTTGTAGAAAATTTTATTTATGGATATCTGTTCTGGCTTCAGTTGAAATGGTACCGACTAACCCTAAACAAATAACTGTTCGTGTCCTTTTAGGTAGACCTTGTATAGTTTTTACTGCAAATATAAAGGCCCTTTCTAAAGCCAATAACTCGTTCTCAGTAATGGTGTTCCATAGTTCACAGCCGTAGAGTGCTTTAGATAAGCACAAATTGTTGACTAACTTCAAATTAGTGGTTGGATTCAGTCCGTGTGAGTGGCACCCTGATTGTAATAGTATCATACTTATAGATTTGTTTGTTTTACATGCTTGTAACGTCCGGTCCCAGTTATTTAGATGCTTATTTAAAATGATACCAACATGTTTTATAGAATGCGTACAGGGTATTTTTTTCCCATATAAAAGGAGATGTGGGTCCGTCTCTTTACAGAAATTAATCATCTCACTTTTTAGCGATGAAAACGTAAATCTCCATTTCAGACTATATTGTTGGCAGATTAATAGCATAGTTTGCATATTGCCAGTTGTAGGGGAGATAACAGCAATATCATCAGCCTGTGTAGGGCATGAAACGTGGACATCTAGGATCATAGAACCTTTCTTTGAATGGCTTAACTTGTTTAGAAGATCATTTATATATAAAACGTACTTTTGGGGAAAGTATGCTACCTTGATGTCACGGGGTTCTCACCGTGACACAACACCCACACGTGTGATAATTGAGAAACGCTTCCAGGAGAACTTAATTAATAAAGGAATTACAACTCTATTCCTAACTGGTTAATTTTTAATTAACCCTTACTACTCGTTCAATAACGTGTGATAATTGAGAAACGCTTCCAGGGGAACTTAATTAATAAAGGAATTACAACTCTATTCCTAACGGGTTAATTTTTAATTAACCTTTAACTACTCATTCAGTAACCTTGTAACACAGAATTAATACTGGTACCTATCACAATAAAGACAATAACCTACAGTTTACCTAGCTCCTCTAGGATGACTGGTTAAGATTTTTATAATTATTTAGGACAGTGAGCCTACAGATTACTGCGTCAGATGACCGGCAGCACCGTCTAAATAATATTGGTATAATACAGTATTAAAATATTTAAAGTCACATCAATCACATCAAGGTTATACACAGAGCAGAAATAAAATTATTTACCAGTCCGGACGGACAGTGATCCCCTGGAGCCTTCACTTTGTTTCTCTCCGATATCTCTAAAACCCTAGCTATTTATTCAAAACTCTCAGAGACAGCGAATATCGCCTGGGGGCACAAGGCGGTACTGAATCTTATCATGTGGATTTTCCACAGCCACCACGCCGGCATATCTTTCTCTGATCGTCAGACTGGCTGTCGCCATTCGCCAAAATCACGGTTGTAAAACCCGCACTCGCAGAGGTATTACGTAACTACTGGCCACATGGCCTCCACAGCTGGACTAAGTGCATATTGGAATGCACGGTCGCGCGAATGTATTACGTAACAAATTGCATTTGGAACTGCACACGGCCTTCTAAAACAATTAATATCGCCACAAGCGAAAAGAAATTAAGAGCACGTACCGTCACACACCCCAACCTCAAAAAGGATATTTCCTCTACTCTAAGAATAGGGAAATATACTACATTAAAACAAAAAGGTGCGTTAACCGACGCATCCGGGCATTTATAACACATGTAATAATAAGGTGACTACCAGTAATCACACTGAGTCTCTGAGTCCCTGGTATACAAATAAAATATATAAAAACAAAACAGAAATCAAGAATGTCAACACATTATCATAACGTTCAACTTCGGGACAGGGCATCAGCGATTACATTGGATGTGCCCTTGATATGTTCAATGGTAATTGGGAATTCCTGCAGAAGAAGACTCCATCTCAAAACTCTCTGGTTGGAGGCTTTCATTAGGATGGTCCAGTCCGTCTTCGTCTTCTTGGAACAGCACAGCTCCAGCACCCACGTCACTGGCACCCACAGCTAGCTTGAACGGCATTCGGTAGTCGGGTGCTGCCATCACGGGAGACGAGTAGCGCATCTGCTTGAGACGGTTGAATGACTTCTCGCATTCACCTGACCACAGGAACTTCGTTTCTTTCTTTTTCAGTGTCGCACGTTTTCCAGGTTTTCTCCGATAGACATGCTGTCGAATCGGTGTAGCTTTGGGTTCCACGCGCACATCCTGGCTTAAGGTATTAGTAACCGTTGGAAGGTCCTGACAAATGGAAACATTGTCTTGTATCAGCGTAGTCAACTTTTCTCGCTGGGGTTTCAAGTCTGCTAGAATCTGGCTGTTGGTTAATTTTCTCTCGGCAGTCTTGACGTCATCACAGGAAATTGAGTGACCCTCAATTTGGACCGGTATCACTGGGACTATCAGCAGTCTGTCAAAATAACCTTTTAGCAAATTGATGTGACAATACCTACTTTTCCTAACCCTATCAGGAGTGTTTATCACATACCCTGTCTCATTAACCCGTTTGTGCACAACATAGGGCCCGAAATACCTGTTCTGTAATGAACCCCGTTTAATGGGAAGGTACAGCAGCACCTTATCCCCTGGTTTAAATTCCCGACTCTTAGCCTTCCTATCAAACACTGATTTTATTTTGCTCTGAGCATGGCTCAGTTGCTTCCTAGTTAGTTCGGTCGCCGGCAACCTCCTATCTCTAACTCTCTTATTCATTAATACTTTCTTGTCTATATCATAACCTGACATCTGATCCTCCTTCTCACCCTCTGTTAACAATGTAGTGCGAGCTGCCAACAATTTTGGATCAGCCCCCTGCTCTAGAATTAACTCTTGTCTATTACAAGGTAAATCCTCTCTATCAAACACAACTGGTTCAATTCCCCTCTGCGGGAGATCAACGGTTCCACCACATTTAATTCCTCAGTTGACTTATCTACCATTTTACTGATAACCTCGTCTACTCCAATTTCATGGCTCACACACGTATCAGACAAATCACAAATATCCTCTGCGTCTTGTGTTACCTTTCTGGCCATAGCTCTAGTCTTTACACACGCAGGATATCTAATCTCATCAACCTCACTCTCTTCTATTGGTAAAGTGCTGTCTTTAATTAGCAATTGGTCACATTTCGGCTGACAACACTGACTAGTCAAATCATTACCCAACAAAACTCCTATGTTTTCAACAGGCAAGTCCTTCACAACACCCATAATGACTGGTCCCGTCACAAACTTCGAACATAAGAAAACGTTATGTAACCGGACAACCATTTTTTCTCCAGTAACCGAGGTTAAGGCCAAACTACGTCCTGTATCTGAATTCTTAATACCAACTAAACACACCGACGTGATCAGCGACTGACTACAACCTGTATCTCGATAGATTGATATTGCCTTAGGACTCAGTTCTTGTTTCATATCACAAACCATACCATTGGACACATACGGGTTTACTTTCTCTGCCATGGGACTAACCATTAACTCTCTCGCTAACGGAGCTGACCTCACTAAACCGACCACTTGCGCATTATCGCGTTTCCTTTTAAAACTGTCCCCGACAAGATGGTTATCCTTTTTACAGTAACTGCAATGTGGACGAAAAGTTCGTGCATTGGCTGATAATGCAGGTTTATCCTTACTTTGCCCACCAGGTACATTCCTTGCCTGACTAGCTGACCAACTAGATGACTCTCCCCGATAGTTACTTTCCCGGGAAAAACCTGGCTGAGATTTCGTCTTATCACCCTGTTGTAAAGAGCTACCCTGTACTGCCTGAGCTTTGTGTATTAACACGTAATCATCTTCCACTATGCCTGCCTCCTCTATCTTTTTGACATCACGATCCTCTAAATGAATACGTAAGCTAACTCGTAATCCATTTTTAATGTCCTATAAGATCAACAACTCCCGTAACTCGGTTAATGACTCTACCTGATGAGAAACCACCCATTTATCAAACATCCCTGCCTTCTTAGCCACAAACTCACTATAAGACTGACCCTGCGTTTTTCTCAACTCGCTATACAGTAAACGATAATCCTCAGGTCGTAATTCATAAGCCTTCAACACTGCAGCCTTAACTAGGTCGTACTGACTTCCTCGCTCATCACTCATTGAATTATAACTACACTAGCCTTCCCCTTAAACTTAGACACGGCTAACAATGTCCACTTAGACTGCGGCCAATTTAGCTGCTTAGCGGCCCGTTCAAAAAGTTGGAAGAACATATCTACCTCCTGGTCGTCAAATACAGGCACTGATCTATAAGCCTCCGACATGTTAAAACCATTTCCTGCCTCTTGTCTAACTTCTTCAGTATTCAACTTTAACTCATGTTCCACTTTTAATTTTTCTAACTGGAATTCTCTATCCCTCTCTTCTCTTTCTCTTTCTCTCTCTATATCCCTCTCTTCTCTTTCTCTATCTCTATGTCTATCTTCTTTCTCTCTCCCTTCTCTCTCTCTCTCTCTCTCTCTCTCTCTCTCTCTCTCTCTCTCTCTCTCTCTCTCTCTCTCTCTCTCTCTCTATCTTCTTTCTCTCTATCCCTCTCTCTCTCTCTCTCTCTCTCTCTCTCTCTCTCTCTCTCTCTCTCTCTCTCTCTCTCTCTCTCTCTCTCTCTCTCTCTCTCTCTCTCTCTCTCTCTAATGCACGTTCTTCTCTTTCGTACTCAAGTTTTTTAAAAGCTAATTGTTGTTCCACACTTAACTCATTTATCTCTATCTCTGGAACAATCTCACTGTCTTCCATAACAGGACTATCACCAAAAACTTCCTGGATAATAATTGTCCTTATATCTCCTAAGGTTTTAGCTGATGTTAACTCAATTTCTCGCTCACCCGCGATTTCAACTAACTCGGCCTTACGTGCTCGCTTAATCTCCACTACACTGAGCGTAGGCCTATCCAGCAAATTCTTATCCATGTTTAGATATGACGCACTTATTATTAATTAATTTTCTAGTAAACAACGTTGCTACTTATAGTTATTTGTAAAAATAATTTATAAAGCCCCCATTTACAGACAATACTTTTTTAAATATGCATGTCCCGTTTCAGATCCCGGAACGAGCGCCCCAATTTTCTACTCCTGTCACGAGGATCCTATAATACCCGTAACTGGATGAAACACAATTATCCAAATATCCCTCCTAACTGTATATCTATTAGATCTCTCTGTATCGAGCAGTATTTACCCGAGTGGCTCGTCTAGGTATGATCAGAGATACGATCTTATATAAAGTATATATTAGTATAGCACGTTTAGTTCACTAGAAAACACAACAAAAACACAATACACTTTGGAATCTGTATTAACCTACGCTGACAAATGTACTGCCGCAGTAGTTAATTAACAACAACAAATAATAACAACCCAGAACTGATCACTTAATTAGTTAATCTCTAGGTGTCTAGTTTACACAATATGCTAATCACTTCACCGTGACACAACACCCACACGTGTGATAATTGAGAAACGCTTCCAGGAGAACTTAATTAATAAAGGAATTACATCTCTATTCCTAACTGGTTAATTTTTAATTAACCCTTACTACTCGTTCAATAACGTGTGATAATTGAGAAACGCTTCCAGGAGAATTTAATTAATAAAGGAATTACAACTCTATTCCTAACTGGTTAATTTTTAATTAACCCTTACTACTCGTTCAATAACGTGTGATAATTGAGAAACGCTTCCAGGGGAACTTAATTAATAAAGGAATTACAACTCTATTCCTAACGGGTTAATTTTTAATTAACCCTTAACTACTCATTCAGTAACCTTGTAACACAGAATTAATACTGGTACCTATCACAATAAAGACAATAACCTACAGTTTACCTAGGTCCTCTAGGATGACTGGTTAAGCTTTTTATAATTATTTAGGACAGTGAGCCTACAGATTACTGCGTCAGATGACCGGCAGCACCCTCTAAATAATATTGGTATAATACAGTATTAAAATATTTAAAGTCACATCAATCACATCAAGGTTATACACAGAGCAGAAATAAAATTATTTACCAGTCCGGACGGACAGCGATCCCCTGGAGCCTTCCTTTTGTTTCTCTCCGATATCTCTAAAACCCTAGCTATTTATTCAAAACTCTCAGAGACAGCGAATATCGCCTGGGGGCACAAGGCGGTACTAATCTTATCATGTGGATTTTCCACAGCCACCACGCCGGCATATCTTTCTCTGATCGTCAGACTGGCTGTCGCCATTCGCCAAAATCACGGTTGTAAAACCCGCACTCGCAGAGGTATTACGTAACTACTGGCCACATGGCCTCCACAGCTGGACTAAGTGCATACTGGAATGCACGGTCGCGCGAAGGTATTACGTAACAAATTGCCTATCTGGGCTAAGTGCATTTGGAACTGCGCACGGCCTTCTAAAACAATTAATATCGCCACAGGCGAAAAGAAATTAAGAGCATGTACCGTCACACTTGACAAAGCCCTCTCTGCTGTTTGAAATAATGCGAAAAGGTATTGTTTACAAAAACACACGATTTGGCGTTGTTGTAAATTCTGTCTAGGATGAGCCATACTTTAGGAGGGATTCCAATTTCAGATAATTTATACAATAACCCTGTATGCCAAACTGTATCAAAGGCTTTTGAAGTGATCTGAGATATTATAAGTTATATTGGTGTCTATTAAGTATCCAACTACATTTGGTAGATAATTTGTATCAACAAATATATAGTCCAGAATTGTGTGAACATCTTTAGATTTGCTGCTGAATGTATACTTAGAGTTACCATCTAGAGGATAACCGAGTATAGATTTCTTTCCTCAAGATTTCTCTGAAGACATCGAGATCGCGTCCTTTTTATAACAGAATAACGTAAATCTACAATAAAATCGCCAAGCAGCACTGTCTGCCCTTGTTGCGAGTATATGTCATACAGCTCCATTACATAATACAGCTGTTCTAAATATACACTGTCTAGAACGTTCGTAGATGGAAGTCGAGTACTAATGACAAAGCTAGTAGAATCACCTATTTGCAGTTTTACACAAAGTACATGGACAGAACCAGGTGTGTTAATAACAGACGATCTGCACCAATCACCTTTACATATAAACAGTTCTATACCACCCGACCCCCTGTGGTGAGTGGTACCATTATCGCTGCACTTACAATAACAAAAATATCAGTGCTCTCTAGCATTGAGCACAGTGCGGTGGTGCCATACATAATACCATGTATATTCCAAGTTGCAAGTCTTAATATCATTATGAATAAAACTGAACTGAAATTTAAAAGTCGTCATTGCCCGTAGCGTTATCATTATTATACCATGACTTGTTTGGTATCCACTCTCTACAATTAACATTTTCTTGCCAGAACGTTTCGCCACTCAAAATGGCCTTCGCACACTGGCTAGGTGCGTTTATTCGTATGGTGTGCGTGGGGTTCCAACCTTCCCAGTGTTTCATCAGCTTTATGTGGCTTATGGAAACACCTCGGGATTTTGCATAATTTATGATAGCGTCTTTAACTATGTCAAAGGACTGATCCGCTCGAACGTAAGCTAGAACTAGTCTTTTGTTTTTAAAACGCGACGCTCCTGAGAATGCTCTATCCCACTGCCCGTTAAAATTAGCACATCTTGCTTGGTTGCTTGTGTTTTCATGTTCATGTTCAGTGGGCTTTTCATTATCCCGTCTCATTGATTCGACGTGTACTGGCGGGGTAGTTGTCTGATCTTCGCTTCGCACGCTTGGATTTGGTGAGCTGTCTTAATTATTGGCCACCGGCCTCGGTGGCGTAGTGGTTAGGTTATCGGTCTACAGGCTGGTAGGTACTGGGTTCGGATCCCAGTCGAGGCATGGGATTTTTAATCCAGACACCGACTCCAAACCCTGAGTGAGTGCTCCGCAAGGCTCAATGGGTAGGTGTAAACCACTTGCACCGACCAGTGATCCATAACTGGTTCAACAATGGCCATGGTTTGTGCTATCCTGCCTGTGGGAAGCGCAAATAAAAGATCCCTTGCTGCTAATCGGAAAGAGTAGCCCATGTAGTGGCGACAGCGGGTTTCCTCTCAAAATCTGTGTGGTCCTTAACCATATGTCTGACGCCATATAACCGTAAATAAAATGTGTTGAGTGCGTCGTTAAATAAAACATTTCTTTCTTTCATCACTGGCCCGATCATGTATTACTGCTTGCTTCTCTGCTCGTGTTTTTTCCCAGGTTTTGTAATACTCTGGTTTATTGACGTTACCGACAGCTTCAGAATACAAAAGTTTACTTCTCATACTCATACAGTCAATCATTCTCTCTAGAGCGCCTGTCCGTTTGTCAATAGCTACCACTGTTGTTTTTATGGTTTCACGCATGTCTCCTATTTCAAATCATTTCTCACTTGTGACAAATCAGATTTTAATTTATCTTCTCGGTTTTGGTATTCTTTTATTTTTGACGAGTAGAAGGAAATTTCTTTATTTTTCTCCTCCAATACACCAATCTTATGACACATATCACGTTCATACATTGATTAAAAACGATTCAATTTACAGCTCATGTCAGCAAATTGTTCATTAATTTCTTCATGCATATACATAAACTTGGACAACAAACGGGCCATATCATCCTGTTTTTTATCGTCTACATGTACAGTGTTATTCATATCAGAATCATTCTCAGCCGTGCGTGACTTTTGCCGACTCATAACTTCAGTTTGTACAACATGGCCAGGAACAGACCCTTTGTAAAAGCAATACAACAGATACACATCTGATGCATACTTTCTAACAACACTTTTTAACTGGCAGCTACGTTTAACCCTTTTAATCAGGATTCCATCAGGCAAATAGGCTTGTCACTTTTAGCAATATCGTACAAAGCACATCTGATATCATTCAGCTGTCCTTCATTATCCGTGTGCACATCAATTAATTTATTTTCACATGTTTTTGTTGGTGTTCCGTTTCAGTGTGTGATATCGTGAAGAGTGGAATCATAGCCATCATGGACATGTCGTCACCAAACCTGGCTCCTCTCATGAGGTCATTCGCCCGAACTCTCGGAATAGCATACATCTCATTGGTGGATATCTCTTACTACCGTTACGTCACCACGTACGACGACCACAACACGCTGTTTGAGGTTGAACCGACGTCCTTTGAGATGATGCACGTTGTCGCCGACATCGTTAGACAGGAGAGTCTGAACAACGTCGCCATTGCGTATGACTCTACTTTCGGTGAATGTATACCTTTATTATCCACATAGTTCAAGATATTCAGGGAAATATAACCACGTGTGTCATAATGATATCACGTACACATCGAATGATGTAATTTTGTGAAGCGACGTTATAATTTAATGCGGCTTCCACAGTGTAAACGCTTATCAAAATGACGTCATTTCGAAAAATTACGTCGTTTTGTCGTCTCCTTTTAGTTACGTTTGAAACGTTTTGATATGGTCCTAGCTTGTTATTTATGAAAATAATAAAAAATTTAATATGGATAATAAAGAAATTATTACACTCGCGTGTGAATCGTACTGATTTTACGAAACTCGTGTCAGGATTGATGTATTAATCTCGCTCTCGCACGAGTAATACAATAATCCTGACACTTGTTTCGTAAAATCAGTATGACACACAATCTCGTATAATAATCTCTTTTTTTTTTTTTTCTTTTTTTTGGGGGGTG